>NC_092345.1:67035658-67169826 GCF_963676685.1 Mytilus edulis | reverse complement strand
TAAGATGGCTACCGTTTCCATGGAAACAGAACAAATGTGAAAAAATCCAGTTTTTTGTTTTGGTGAACTGTTTGGATATGCTTTATCTCAGAATCATTATATTTTAATACAATGTAGGTGCCCACTATATACAGGTGTTGGATGATTTTGGTGATCATTGGAACTACTATGTTGCCATGGAAACTACTCTAAAAATTTCGAAATTCTCAAAATGCTCCAAACTTCAGGAAACTTCACAGTAACGATGAGCAACATTGGAAGATGTGGAATTTGGCGTTGGAATTTCCAAAATATCTGTTGTTACCTTGGAAACAATGCAAAAAGGTCAAAACTTTGAATTTTCACAGAACATTCCAGAACATCAATGTTAAATTTATTCTAGAGACATTAAATGGAATATGATTATGGAGGGCAAAAAATGCAGCAGGGGTTTGACTTTGGAATATTCAAAATGGCCGCCGTTACCATGGAAACAGCAAAAATATGAAAAACTTCAAAATGCTTCAAATTTAAGGAAACTTATAACAAATGTTGCCTAGCTTATGTAGACTTGACTTTTGAGTTTGGAATTTTCTAAATGGCCGCCGCTCACCTGGCAATAGGGGAAGGGTGCCATCCGTTATTGCTAGCAATTACAAATCTAGTTATTCTTCTTCTTCTTCCTCTTCTTCCGCCACTTTAAAAATGAACTTGTCCGCAGCGTTTCTCCAAAACCGCTTGTCAGATTGACTTAGAATTTCATAAAATGGTAGACTAATATGTCTAGGTGAGCCATCAATCTTTCGTTTGTGCATTGGGGTCTATTAAGGGGTATTTTGGGGGGTAGAAAGGAGGAAGGGGTTTACTATAGAACCCTATGGGATTTTATTTTCTAAAATTTTCAAATGAATATAACTTGAAAACTGTAAGTGATAGATACATGCAGTCTTCAGAATTGATTAAAGGACAACAAAACAAATCACATGAAATATAGGGGGAGTCCCTGGGAGTTCATCCCCACCCCCTTCAATTTGAGAATATGCTTATATTTTGTAAACGGTCCAGATCCCCACCCCTAAACCTTATATATTCTTGAATGGGACGATAAAACAAATCAAATGAAATTAATGGGAGGTCCCAGGGGGTCATCCCCACCCCAGTCAATTTGAGAATGTGCTATTATCTTGTAAACGGTCCAGATCCCCACCCCTAAACTACATATATTCTTGTAGGGGACAATAAAACAAATGAAATCAAATTAAAGGTAAGTCACTAGGGGGTCATCCCCACCCCCTCTTGTTTGAAAACTTGTAAACGGTCAACATCCCCACCCCTAAACCATATATATTCTTGTAGGGGACAACAAAACAAATGAAATGAAATTAAAGGGAAGTTCCTAGGGGGTCACCCCACCCCCTCTTATTTGAAAACTTGTAAACGGTCAACATCCCCACCCCTAAACCATATATATTCTTGTAGGGGACAATAAAACAAATGAAATGAAATAAAAGGGAAGTTCCTAGGGGGTCACCCCACCCCTCTTATTTGAAAACTTGTAAACGGTCAACATCCCCACCCCTAAACCATATATATTCTTGTAGGGGACAATAAAACAAATGAAATGTAATAAGAGGGAAGTTACTAGGGGGTCACCCCACCCCCTCTTGTTTGAAAACTTGTAAATGGTCAACATCCCCACCCCTAAACTACATATATTCTTGTAGGGGACAATAAAACAAATGAAATGAAATTAAAGGTAAGTCACTAGGGGGTCATCCCCACCCCCTCTTGTTTGAAAACTTGTAAACGGTCAACATCCCCACCCCTAAACCATATATATTCTTGTAGGGGACAATAAAACAAATGAAATGAAATTAAAGGTAAGTCACTAGGGGGTCATCCCCACCCCCTCTTGTTTGAAAACTTGTAAACGGTCAACATCCCCACCCCTAAACCATATATATTCTTGTAGGGGACAACAAAACAAATGAAATGAAATTAAAGGGAAGTTCCTACGGGGTCACCCCACCCCCTCTTATTTGAAAACTTGTAAACGGTCAACATCCCCACCCCTAAACCATATATATTCTTGTAGGGGACAATAAAACAAATGAAATGAAATAAAAGGGAAGTTCCTAGGGGGTCACCCCACCCCTCTTATTTGAAAACTTGTAAACGGTCAACATCCCCACCCCTAAACCATATATATTCTTGTAGGGGACAATAAAACAAATGAAATGTAATAAGAGGGAAGTTACTAGGGGGTCACCCCACCCCCTCTTGTTTGAAAACTTGTAAATGGTCAACATCCCCACCCCTAAACCATATATATTCTTGTATGGGACAATAAAGCTAATCAAATGAAATTAAAGGGGGGAAGTTCCTGGGGGTTGCCCCACCCCGTTCAATTTGAGAATGTGCTATTATCTTGTAAACGGTCCAGATCCCCACCCTTAAACCATATACATTCTTGTAGGGGACAATAAAACAAATGAAATGAAATGTAGGTAAATTCCCTGGGCGTCACCACCACCCCCTCCTGTTTGAATACTTGTAAATGGTGGAGATCCCTACTCGTAAGCCATATATATTCCTGTATGGGACAAAAAATCAAATCAAATGAACATGGGACCATATGAATGGCGAGTTATGGGAGCTTTGTTTGGGAGACTTCGTAACAGCATCCTGTTACAATTACTTCTTGTTCTAGCAGTAATTATGTTAATTTAGGATGTAATGACAGGAATTCATGAGCTACATGTATGCCTCAGGCTTTCTGAAAAAATATCAATGACAATGTAAACAGGAACAAAACATTGACACGAATGATGCTCTCTTCTATGTTATAGTTATTTAGGTATGTGTGTTGCACAAGTTTCAAAAAAACTTATGTTATAAAACTTTTTTTCAGGGCACAAACCCACTTTAAAGAGACTTGTCTACTGCCATACCCATCCTATTTTCATGCACCATTTGCAAGCAAGAGACTGAATGGTTTGCAAAATTAAAAATCAGGACGGTGTCCAATTAGACCAAAAGAACTAAACTGGATGAATATTGTAGGAGAAATCTAGAGGAAAGTTTTGATTTGTGAAATTGGTTTTCCTGAAAAGTCATTCATCCTAGCCTGCAGAAAGGAACTATAACTGTCCACCACCAACTGACGAGCTAATGTTGAGCTTCACATATGGAATTACTCAAATACCATCAATGTCTATGTTTTCAGCACAGATTTCACAAGTTATGACACAGCTGTGCTTTTTTTTTTATACCTGTTAAAGAGTTGTATACTAAATTTTATTTTTTTATCAATAAATATATCTTGTGTCATTTAAGAACTTGTATTTTGCCAAAAGATGCATACTAGTGAATGAAAGTGGTGCAGTTCATTTTGCTTTGGTATATAGAATTGAATTACAATTGTTCATGTTATTGGAATGCATATAAAAATAAGAAGATGTTGTACAATGTATATACATTTTGTACATGAAATTTAGTGAGTTTATCAAGCAAAAGTGAATAAGAAATAGGTATAAGCAGTTACAGGTACTACTGTACAATCTCAAACAATGAGAAAAACTCATACCGTAAAGAGAATTTCATATTTACAAGTAAGTTTTGTTTTTGCGCTGAATAATTTTCTTCTATTGTTTTAATTGCAAATATGGGAAGTGGTTAAAATGCTAATGAGACAGCTGTTATGGCCACAGAGCCTTAATTGAAAACTTCTTTTTCATTCATACCGGTAGATTTTGCCTGGAGGTAGAAACATATCTGCCAACTTTTCAAAATGCACATGGGGATTTTACGTGAAAGATGGTTCATATAGTCATACAAAACCTTCAAGGGGGCCTTCAAATGGAAGCAGGACAATTTGCCCCACTGGCTAATCGCCTACTTTTAAAAAAACCGCCACAAACTGATTTATCAAATCGCCCCACATGTGAAATTGGTTAAATCATGTTAAATATTACTCCTGCCAACCCGCCCTACTTATAAAAAAACCGGTAATATTTAGATTAATATATATATATATATATATATATATATATATATATATATATATATATATAATTAAAAATAAAAACTCGCACCACTTTAATGAAAACTAATCTACACAGAATACAAACAAAACGAAAATTTATTTAATTACTATTATTGATATACTGAAATTATAATTCTAAAAAAAAAAATGTATTGTTGAAGAATAACTAAGTTTTGAAGCTTAGTTATTTGCATAACAATTGAAAAGAAACCTGTTAATTGTATCATAATGCAATATAAGGAATTTAACTTGTATTCAACGGGATAACATCTTTTTCCATAAGTGGGGAGAGTTGGCATTACTAAATTCATCCTGGTTAATAATATATTTATCTAGATTTCACCGATTTCCATTAGGTGGGACCAGTTAGCAGGAGTAATATTAACGGAATTTAACTTATATACAACAGGATATTATATAACATCTTTTTACATGAGTGGGGCGAGTTGGCATTAGTAAATTCTTCCTGGTTAATAATATATTTATCTAGATATTATCGTTTTCTATTAGGTGGGGCAAGTTGGCAGGAGTAATATTAAGGGATATAACACATTTCACAAGTGGGGCGATTTGGTTATCCAGGTTGGGGCAGTTTTTTTTTAAAGTGGGGCGAGTTAGTGAAAAAGTGGGGCTATTTGCTAATGGGGCGATTTGTCATGGATTCCCTTCAAATATATTCTAATGTGGTTTTTGGCTTCTTCGTGCATAAACAAGCTCATTGCCATTGTTGAATTAATTGTTTTCTTTAAAATAGTCGACAAAATTGCTCTAACAAAATTTCCATTTGGGAGCCTCGAGCTCGATGGGGGAAATACTCTGCAAATACTGACAGTTGGCAGGTATGGTCATCAAAAAAGTTGATGTGTTACTATGTACATTTACCATTATGTTACTTGATGTTCTTGCTATACACACAGTACAGAGACTAGTCAATCTTTGTGAACTATTTTTTATGGGAGTCATAGAATATGCGTATACAATCAATAATTAAAAATAGTCTATTTATATTGAAAAGGAAAAGTTCTTATATGTCTAAAGAAGAGGGACGAAAGACCCCAAAGGGACAGTCAAACTCATAAATTAAAAAGCAAACTGACAAGGCCATGGCTAAAAATGCATTTCATGGCGAGGCACAGAAAATATACTGTAAACAGTAGACTATAGATATAGGTGAACTAGGTACAAAAGAACTCTAAATCTTAAATTCTACAAACCACCTCTGTTCTATGGAAGATAATGATATAACTGGACTAGAAATACACACAACCTGTAATTAACTGCCTTTACAGCGCTTTCGCGCTTTGATTTCCTAATGTCTTGACCATGTTGTATACGATACTAATACATTCGTACTTGCCTTTAATTTGATGGCTCTTTGTCTTTTCTTTTGGATAGGTTTTTCCATGTTTCAACGACTGCTTTAACAAATATATTCGTACATATTCCCTTCACTACATCGAGGTTCGAGATGCAAGTTATGATTTTGTATTTGTTAAACAATGTCTTCTCAATCTTCTGCTCATAACATATATAATCGAACTCACCTTTTTGATGTAAATAATGTTTTTATTTTCCTTTGTTTATACCTTACCATGTTTAAATGGCCGCTTGAAGAAGTAAATACATTCTTCACTGCTTCTAATAAAGGTTTCAAAAGCATGTGTAGATGTCTCAAATGACTTTTGAATTTCGAAAATGGCTGCCGTTTTCCTGGCAATAGGGGGAACACTTGACTTTGGAATTTTCTAGATTGCTGCCGCTCGCCTGGCAATGTGGGAAGGGTGCCATCCGCTATTGCTTGCAATGGCAAATCTAGTTATGTCACCCCTTTGAAAAAGGGGGGATATATTGTTATTCTACGAATTTTTTCTTCCACACTTTTTGTCCAGCCGATTTCTCGGAGATGCCTTGACATATATTTATAAAACTGCACCATAATGACAATCCCCATGTGCAAAGTTGCAGTAAGCATGGAATGGTTCAAGATGGCCGCCGTTTCCATGGAAACGGCAAAAATGTAAAAAACCGAAAAATGGTCCAAATTTAATGAAACTTTCAGAACTAATAACTCATCGTTAGAAGGCGTGACATCCATCTTAAGAACTTTTAAAATGGCTACCGTTGTCATGGAAACGGTCCAAACGTGAAAAAAACGAAAATAAATCCTTAATTAATTCATAGAAAATAAACCGCTACAGATACGGCAAAAAAAACCGTAAGTAGAAAACAGCAGTATAAACTGTAGAATTCATTGCCGTTGGAATTTTTAAGATAGCTGCTGTTACCATGGAGATAACGCTAAAAGTGCACGTTGGACCCATATGGTAAAAAACGTCAAAGTAACATTTTCGTACAAATTTTAAGCTCATTCCCGTTTAAATGCTATTGTATTGTCATCTGTCTTCGAAATTTTCAAAATGGCCGCCGTTGCCATGGAAACAGCCTTAAAAAAAAAAAAAAAAAAAAAAAAACCTCGGAAATTTGAGACAAAATTCTGTGATGAAGACTATGTGCAAAACATCTTCTAGAATATGCTAGAAGAAAACGAATATATAATTTAACGTGCTTCTTTCTATTCTATACAAAAATCGTGCTCTGAAGAGAAAATCGCCACTGAGAGAGAAACATGAAGAGTACACATAATTGACATTTCTGCACTTGCATTAAAGTACACATCCGTTAATCGAACACCTGCAAAAATATACACATTAGCTAAAATCAATCGATAAGCGTGTAATTAAATTGTACAAGATAAAATACTTGTATCGTGTGATACGCGAGATATTGAAGAATAAAATGAACAGTTAGTATGCCGCTCCGTCAATATATACACATGTTCTCTGTCCAAGGTCCCCTCTAAAAAGAATAGTAATGTACTAACTCCACGATAATATACTTCAGTATCACGTGACAGCACCTTTCTTCCTCAAGCGTGTGTCTAATTTAAGATTTTAAAGAGTTCCCCAACTATAAATAGACATCACTCTTAGTCTACGAGAAGAGAAAAAAAAGGGGGGGTCAAAGGCATGTATACTAGACGTGCCATGTGACTTTGATACACTCAAACTGGTTGCTGCTACTGTGACAATGTCAAGAACGGGGTGACATCCTCCGCTATTGCTTGCAATGGCAAATCTAGTTATGTCACCCGATCGACAATGTCGGGTGACATATTGCTATTCCTCTGTTTCTTTTTTGTCACCCGATCGACAATGTCGGGTGACATATTGCTATTCCTCTGTTTCTTTTTCACTATTATTATGGCACCCTCAACGGAGTTGGGGTGACATATTGCTTTTCTACGTTTCTTTTTTTCTTATTATTATTTTTTTTCTTCCACTATTTTTGTCCAGCTTATATCTTGGAATTTTATGAACCAATGTTAATGGAACTTAACCATAATGTTAACCAGCATGTGCAGATTTGCAATCGGGGTATGGCATTTTCAAGATGGCCGCCGTTACCATGGAAACAGCAAAAATGTCCAAAAAATCAAAATGCTCCAAAGTTAATGAAACTTCACACAAATATTGACTGGCATATGGAGATGTCCCATTTGACTTTGGAATTTCCAAAATGGCCGCTGTTACCATGGAAACAAGCTAAAATATCAAAAATTCTAACTCTTTCGTTATAAGACCCAACTGGATGAAACTTTCTGAAAATGTTACCCAGTATGCTAAGATATCAAGACAATATTTGGATAGTTCAAAATGGTCGCCGTTGTCATGGAAACTGGGAGCAAGTTTTGCATTGACCCTATGGAAAAATGCATAAAACCAGCATTTTTTCAGAGAGTTGTGCACCAAAGTAAATGAAACTGTATTGATATATAACATGACATGTGGCAATGAGATGTACGCTTTTAGAATTTTGGAATTATCTACTGTAACCATGGTTGCAGCACAAATGTTCAAAATTTCCAAAAAAAATTAAAGTGCTGCAAACTGGATGAAACTTTACAGGAATAGTGACTGTCATGTGCGGAGTTGCATTTTGAAGTTGGAATTTCCAAAATGGCCGCCGTAACCATGGAAACAGCAAAATACTCCAAAATTTCAAAATGCTCCAAACTTAATGATTTTTTTCAAAAATGATAACATGCAGGTGTAGATGCACTCTTTGACTTTGGAATTTCCAAAATGGCTGCCGCTCGCCTGGCAATTGGGGGGACGAGGGTGCCATCCGTTATTGCTAGCAATTACAAATCTAGTTATTATTATTTTTCTTGCTATACATTTTGTCCAGGTGATTTCTCGAAATCCAATGGACCAATGTTGATGGAACTCTACTATAGTGAGGACCCCCATGTCAAGTTGTGCACGAAGCATGGAATGGTTTAAGATGGCTGCCGTTACCATAGAAACGGAACAAATGTGGAAAAATCCAGTTTTTGGTTTTGGTGAAGTGTTTGGATATGCTTTAACTCAGAATCATTATATCTTAATACAATGTAGGTGCCCACTATATACAGGTGTTGGATGATTTTGGAACTCATTGGAACTACTATGTTGCCATGGAAACTACACCAAAAATTTCAAAAATATCAAAATACTCCAAACTTCATGAAACTTCACAGTAACGATGAGCAACTTTGGAAGATGTGGTATTTGGAGTTGGAATTTCCAAAATATCTGTAGTTACCATGGAAACAATGCTAAAAGGTCAAAAATGTCAACAACAAAAAAAATGCTGCAAACTGGATGAAACTTTACAGAAATGGTCACTGGCATGCGCAGAGTTGACTTTTGAAGTTGGAATTTTCAAAATGGCCGCCGTAACCATGGAAACAGCAAAAATTTCAAAAATTTCAAAATGCTCCAAACGAGATGAAAGTTTACAACAATGTTAATAAACATGCGTAAAAGCGTTCTTTGACTTTGAAATTTTCAAAATGGCTGCCGCTCACCTGGCAATGGGGAAAGGGTGCCATCCGTTATTGCTAGCAATTACAAATCTAGTTATTATGGCACCCTCAACGGAGTTGGGGTGACATATTGTTATTGTTCGTTTCTTTTTTATGGCACCCTCAACGGAGTTGGGGTGACATATTGTTATTGTACGTTTCTTTTTTTTCTTATTTTTATTCTTCCACACATTTTGTCCACGCTATTTCTCGGAATTGGTCAGACCAATGTTGATGGAACTATACCATAATAAGAACCGCCATGTGAAGTTGTGCAAGAGACATTGGAATGGTAAAAAATGGCCGCCGTTACCATGGAAACTAAAAAAATGTAAAAAAAAATCAAAATTCTAAATCTTTCGTTATAAGAGCCAACCTAATGAAACTTTATGTAAATGTTGGCAGTGGTGCCCTGAGGTACCAACAGTACTTCGCTTCTGCAAAATCTCTACCATTACCATGGAAACTGGAGAAAAGTTTAACATTGAACCTATGGGAAAAAACACCAAACCAGTCTTTTCTTAAGGAATATAAGATCAAATTCAAAGAAACTTTATGAATATATAACATGGCATAAGTCGATGTTGAAACTGTAGTTGGAATTTTCGAAATGAACACTGTTACCATGGAAACTGCAAAAATGTAAAAAAATCTCAAAATGCGCCAAACTTAATGAAACTCATTATAAATTATCAATGTCAAGTAAAGATAACACATTGGACTTCGGAATTTCCAAAATGGCCGCCGTTGCCATGGAAACTACAAAAAATTCAAAAATTTCAAAATGCTCCAAAATTAAGGAAACTTTACAACAATGTTAACAGACATCTATAGATGCGGTCTTTGACTTTGAAATTTTCAAAATGGCTGCCGCTCACCTGGCAATAGGGGAAGGGTGCCATCCGCTATTGCTTGCAATGGCAAATCTAGTTATGTCACCCGATCGACAATGTCGGGTGACATATTGCTTTTCCTCTGTTTCTTTTTCTGTATTATTATTATTATACTTCCACCTATTTTGTCCGGCAGTTTTCTCGGAGCCAATGGAACCAATCTTAATGATAGTTAACTATATTGAGGAACACCAAATTTCGGGTTGCAGTAGGGTCTAAGACCATGAAAAATGGCTGCCGTTACCATGGAAACGGAACAATTGTGAAAAATTCCAGATTTTGGTTTTAAGGAATTATTTGGAGTTGCTTTAACTTAGAATCATAATATTTTGATACAATGTAGGTGGCGGGCATATACTGGTTTTGGATGATTTTGGCAATCATTGGAACTATCATGTTGCCATGGAAACTACACCAAAAATTTCCAAAATATCAAAATGCTCCAAATTTAATAAAACTCCACAGTAACGATGAGCAACATTGGTAGATGTGGAATTTGGCTTTGGAATTTCGAAAATGTCTGCCGTTACCATGGAAACAAGTCAAAAATGGTCAAAATGCTTCAAAAACCTTAAAGTGGCATTTACTTTCATAAAATGGTAGGTCAAATCCATTGAAACTTTGATGGTATGTTCCTTCCCATATACCAATGTGATATCTGCCATTAGAAATTTGGAATGGTATCTGTTACCATAGTAACCAGCCAAAATGTCAAAAATTTCAAAATGCTCCAAAATTGATGAAACTTAATATATTTGTTAACTGTCAAGTCTGCATCAGACTTTTGAAGTTGGAATTTCCAAAATGGCCACTGTTGCTATGGAAACTGCAGAAATGTCAAATATTTCCAAAATGCTCCAAACTTCATGAAACTTAATGTTATTGTTAACTGGCATGTAAAGATGAGACTTTTGCATTTCGGAATTTTCAAAATGGCTGCCGTTGCCATGGAAACAGCAAAAATGTGAAATCTTCTAAAATGCTCTGAATGTCCTGAAAATTTACAGAAAGATATATCGCAATGCGTTGATCTGCATTCACTGTTAAATTGTTTTCAAATGGATGCCGCTTAGTGGCAATAGGGGAAGGGTGACATCCGCTATTGCTTGCAATGGCAATTCTAGTTCTTATTATTTTTATTCCACACTTTTTGTCCGGCTTAGTTCTCGGAATTGAATGGACCAATGTTGATGGAACTATAACAGAATGTTAATCACCATGTGCAGTTTTGCACCTTACCTTGGAATTAAAAAAATGGCTGCCATTGCCATGGAAACAGCAAAAATGTGAAAAATAGAAATGTGTTCCAATTTATATGAAACTTCTATGATATTAAGAGAGTCATGCACACTTCAACATGGTACATTTTTTTTTCAACTGGGGGGGTCTCTAGACATAATTTGAGGGGGGGGTGAATTTTTCATGGAACATTCCAGAACATAAGTGTTAAAATAGTTCAACAGACATTAAATGTTATATAATAGTATATTCTTAGGGGGAGAACAATATGCAGCAGTAGTTTGACTTTGGAAATTTTAAAATGGCGGCCGTTACCATGGAAACAGCAAAAATATGAAAAACTCCAAAATGCTTCAAATTTAATGAAACTTAAAACAAATGTTGCCTAGCTATTGTAGACTTGACTTTTGAGTTTTAATTTCCAAAATGGCCGCCGTTGCCATGGAAACGGCACAATTGTTGAAAACAGAAAAACGTACATAAAGCTATGAAAACTCACAGAAAGATCTTTTGTTATGGATATATCTGCATTTACTGATGGAACATTTCGAAATGGCTGCCGTTTAGTGGCAATTGGGGAACCAGGGTGACATCCGCTATTGCTTGCAATGGCAATTCTAGTTGTTTTTATGGCACCCTCAACGGAGTTGGGGTGACATATTGTTATTCACCGTTTCTTTTTTTTCTTATTATGTCACCCGATCAACAATGTCGGGTGACATATTGCTTTTCCTCTGTTTCTTTTTCCGTATTATTATGGCACCCTCAACGGAGTTGGGGTGACATATTGTTATTCTACGTTTCTTTTTTTCTTATTATTTTTTTTCTTCCACTTTTTTTTGTCCAGCTTATATCTTGGAATTTTATGAACCAATGGTAATGTAACTTAACCATAATGTTGACCAGCATGTGCAGATTTGCAATCGGGGTATGGCACTTTCAAGATGGCCGCAGTTACCATGGAAACGGAACAAATGTGAAAAAATACAGTTTTTCGTTTTGGTGAACTGTTTGGATATGCTTTAAGTCAGAATCATTATATTTTAATACAATGTAGGTGCCCACTAAATACAGGTGTTGGATGATTTTGACACTCATTGGAACTACTATGTTGCCATGGAAACTACACCAAAAATTTCAAAATTCTCAAAATGTTCCAAATTTCAGGAAACTTCACAGTAAGGATGAGCAACATTGGAAGTTGTGGAATTTGGCGTTGGAATTTCCAAAATATCTCTAGTTACCATGGAAACAATGCTAAAAGGTCAAAACTTTGAATTTTCACAGAACATTCCAGAACATCAATGTTAAATTTATTCTAGAGACATTAAATGGTATATGATTATGGAGGGAAAAAATTGCAGCGGGGGTTTGACTTTGGAACATTCAAAATGTCTGCCGTTACCATGGAAACAGCAAAAATATGAAAAATTTCAAATTGCTTAAAATTTAATGAAACTTATAACAAATGTTGCCTAGCTTATGTAGACTTGACTTTTGAGTTTGGAATTTTCAAAATGGCCGCTGTTACCATGGAAACAGCAAATTGTCCAAAATTTCAAAATGCTTCAAACTTAATGAAACTTTGCAAAAATGTTACTGGACATCTGTAGATGCACTATTTGACTTTGGAATTTTCAAAATGGCTGCCGCTCACCTGGCAATGGGGGAAGGGTGCCATCCGTTATTGCTAGCAATTACAAATCTAGTTATTATTATTTTTCTTCCACCTAATTTTGTCCGCTCGCTTTCTCAGAGCCACAGGAACCAATCTGAATGATGGTGCACTATAACAAGGAACCCTGACTTTCCTGTTGCTTTTCAATATTGGCACTAAAAAAATGGCTGCCATCACCATGGAAACGGAAAAATGGTGAAAAAATATAATTTTGGAGTTAGGTGAATTGTTTGAGAATGCTTAACCTTAAAATCTTTAGATTTTAATACAATGTAGGTGCCCACTATATACTGCTTTGGGATGATTTTGGCAATCATTGGAACTGCTATGTTGCCATGGATACTACACCAAAAATTTCCAAAATATGGAAATGCTCCAAATTTTTTTAAATTCCAGCATAACGATGAGCAACATTGGTAGATGTGGAATTTGGCGTTGGAATTTCCAAAATGTCTGCCGTTTCCATGGAAACAATGCAAAAAGGTCAAAATGCTCCAAAAACTTCAGGGTTTGGTGAATAACTTTGGTATGCTTGAACTTAAAATCATCAAATTTTTATACAATATAGTTGTCCACTATATACAGGTTTTGAATGATTATGACAATCATTGGAACTACTCTGTTACCATGGATACAGGATCAAATATTTCAAAAATTTCAAAATGCTCCAAAATTGATGAAACTTAATATTATTGTTGACTTCCAAATCTGGATGAGACTTTTGACTTTGGAATTTCCAAAATGGCCACCGTTGCCATGGAAACTGCAAAAAAGTCAAAAATTTTCAAAATGCTTTAAACTTAATAAAACTTGATATTATTGTTAACTGACAAGTAATGATGAGGCTTTTGACTTTGATATTTTCAAAATGACTGCTGTTGCCATGGAAACGGCAGAAATGTGAAATTTTTAAAATTCTGTGAATGTACTGAAAATTTACAGAAAGATGTATTGCCATGCATATATGTGCATTCACTGTTAAACGATTCTGAAATGGCTGCAACTTAGTGGCAATTGGGGGAAGGGTGACATCCGCTATTGCTTGCAATGGCAATTCTAGTTATTATTATTATTTTTCTTCCACCTAATTTTGTCCGGCAGTTTTTTCAGAGCCAAAGGAACCAATCTGAATGATAGTGCACTATAACAAGGAACCCTGACTTGCCTGTTTCTTTCCGGTATTGGAACTAAAAAAATGGCTGCCATCACCATGGAAACGAAAAAATGGTGAAAAAATATAATTTTAGAGTTAAGGGAATTGTTTGAGAATGCTTAAGCTTAAAATCTTTAGATTTTAATACAATGTAGGTGCCCACTATATACTGCTTTGGGATGATTTTGGCAATCATTGGAACTGCTATGTTGCCATGGATACCACACCAAAAATTTCCAAAATATGGAAATGCTCCAAATTTAATAAAACTTCACAGAAACGATGAGCAACATTGTAAGATGTGGAAGTTGGCGTTGGAATTTTGAAAATGTCTGCCGTTACCATGGAAACAATACAAAACAGGTCAAAATGGTCCAAAAAAGACCTAAAAGTGGCATTTACTTTCTTAAAAGGGTAGGTCAAATCCATTGAAACTCTGATGGTATGGTCCCTCCCATGTACCAATGTGGTATCTACCATTAGAAATTTGGAATGGTCTGTGTTACCATAGAAACCAGCCAAAATGTCAAAAATTTCAAAAATTTCAAAATGCTCAAAAAGTAATGAAACTTACTATGATTGTTGACTGGCAAGTCTGCATGAGACTTTTGAAGTTGGAATTTCCAAAATGGCTACCGTTGCCATGGAAACTGGAAAAATGTCAAATATTTTCAAAATGCTCCAAACTTAATAAAACTTCATATTATTGTAAACTGGCATGTATAGATGAGACTTTTGACTTAGAAAATTTCAAAATGGCTGCCGTTGCCATGGAAACAGCAAAAATGTCATGTTTTTAAAAATGATCTAAATGTACTGAAAATTTACAGAAAAATGTATAGCCATGCAAATATGTGCATTCACTGTTAAAAGTTTTTGAAATGGCTGCCGCTTAGTGGCAATGGGGGGAAGGGTGACATCCGCTATTGCTTGCAATGGCAAATCTAGTTATGTCACCCCTATGGAAATAGGGGTGATATATTGTTATTGTTCCAAATTTTTCTTCCACACTTTTTGTCCAGCCGAGTTCTCGGAGATGACTTGACATACATTGATAAAACTGTACCATAATGACAATCCCCATGTGCAGATGTGCAGTTAGGGTCTGGAATTTTCAAGATGGCCGCCGTTACCATGGAAACGGCAAAAATGTGAATAACCGAAAAATGGTCCAAAATAAACGAAACTTTCAGACATTGTAACTGGTCAGGCGAAAGCGTGAAATCCATCTTAAAAACTTTCAAAATGGCTACCGTTGCCATGGAAACAGTCCAAACGTGAAAAAAACGAAAATAATTCCTTAATTAATTCATAGTAAATCAACCGTTACAGATACGACCCCTAATACTCCCCCTTTGTAACACGAGTATGAACTGTAGTATTCATTGCCGTTGGAATTTTTGAGATTGCTGCTGTTACCATGGAGAAAAGGCTAAAAGTGCAATATTGACCCATATGGGAAAAAACGTCAAAGTATCATTTTCTTGCAAATTTTAAGCTCATTCCCGGTAAAATGCTATTGAAACGTCATCTGTCCTTGAAATTTTCAAAATGGCCGTCGTTGTCATGGAAACAGCAAAAAAAAAAAAAAAAAAAATCGCAACTTTCAGGCAAAATTCTGTAATCATGACTATGTGCATACGATCAAACACAAATCTGTACTGCAACACATCTTCTAGAATATGCTAGAAGAAAACTAATATACAATTTAACGTGCTTCTATTCTATACATAAATCGTGCTTTGAAGAAAGAATCGCCACTGAGAGAGACAGAAACACGAAGAGTACACATAAGTGACATTTCTGCACTTGCACTAAAGTACACATCCGTTAATCGAACACCTGCTACAATATACACATGAGCTAAAAATCAATCGATAAGCGTGTAATTAAATTGTACAAGATAAGATACATGTATCGTGTGATGCGCGAGTAATTGAAGAATAAAATGAACAGTTAGTATGCCGCTCCGTCAATATATACACATGTTGTCTGTCCAAGGTCCCCTCTAAAAAGAATAGTAATGTTCTAAGTCCACGATAATATACTTCAGTATCACGTGACACCACCTATCTTCCTCGTGCGTGTGTCTAATTTAAGATTTTAAAGAGTTCCCCAACTATATATAGACATCACTCTTAGACTACGAGAAGAGAAAAAAGGGGGGGGGGGTCAAAGGCATGTATACTGGATGTGTCATTTGACTTTTGTACACTCAAACTGGTTGCTGCTACTGTGACAATGTCCAGAACGGGGTGACATCCTCAGCTATTGCTTGCAATGGCAAATCTAGTTATGGCACCCTAAACGGAGTTTGGGTGACATATTGTTATTCTACGTTTCTTTTTTTCTTATTTTTAATATTATTTTTCTTCCACTTTTTTTGTCCAGGCGATTTCTCGGAACTGTATGAACCAATGCTGATGGAACTTTACAATAATGTTAACCACCATGTGCAGATTTGCAAATAAGGGTTGGCACCACCATGATGGCCGCCGTTACCATGGAAACTGGTAAAATGCGAAAAATTTCAAAATTTTCAAAATGCTCCAATCTTTCTAAAACTTTACAAAAATGTTAATAGGCATGTGTAAATCCGGTATTTGACTTTGAAATTTTCAAAATGGCTGCTGTTATCCTGGCAATGGGGGAAGGGTGCCATCCGTTATTGCTAGCAATTACAAATCTAGTTATGGCACCCTCAACGGAGTTGGGGTGACATATTGTTATTCTACGTTTCTTTTTTTTCTTATTATGGCACCCTCAACGGAGTTGGGGTGACATATTGTTATTCTACGTTTCTTTTTTTCTTATTATTTTTATTCTTCCACACATTTTGTCCACGCTATTTCTCGGAATTGAATGGACCAATGTTGATGGAATTATACCACAATGTGGAACACCATGTGAAGTTGTGCAGCAGACTTTGGCATGTGCAAGATGGCCGCCGTTACCATGGAAACAGAACAAATGTAAAAAATATTTTTTTGGTTTTTGGTGAATAATTTGAATATTCCTTAACTGAAAATCATCAAATTTTTATATATTGTTGGTGTCCACCATATACAGGTTTGAGATGATTTTGGGAATCTTTGGAACTACTATATTGCCATGGAAACTAAATATGTTTAGCATTAAACCCTATGGGGAAAATCTTAAAGTAGTATTTAAACTCTTAATATGGTATATCCAACCATTAAAACTTTAATGGTATGTTCCTTATCATGTGCCAATGTGGTAGGTGTCTTTGGAATTTTGGAAATGGTCACCGTAACCATGGAAACAGCAGAAATGTCCAAAAATTTCAAATTGGTCCAAACTTTCTAAAAATTGACAGACATGTTAGGTGGCACATCAAGATTTGGTATTCGACTTTGGAATTTCCAAAATGGCCGCCGTTTCCATGGAAACAACACAAAAATCAAAAATTTCAAAACGCTCCAAAATTGACGAAATTTTATAACAACCTTGATAGACATCTGTAAATGCGCTCTTTTATTTTGGAAATTTCAAAATGGATGCCGCTCGCCTGGCAATGGGGGACGAGGGTGCCATCCGTTATTGCTAGCAATTACAAATCTAGTTTCATATTATTATTATATTTATTCTTCCACACTTTTTTGTCCATTCTATTTCTCGGAATTGGCTTGAACAATATTGATGGAACTATACCATAATGTAGACCACCACATTCTATAGTGCAGTGGGGTATGGCACCATCAAGATGGCTGCCGTTGCCATGGAAACGAAACAAATGTGAAAAATTTCTGTTTTTTGTTTTGGTGAACTGTTTGAATATGCTTAAACTCAGAATCATCATATTTTAATACAATGAAGGTGCCCACTATATACAGGTGTTGGATGATTTTGGCACTCATTGGACCTACTATGTTGCCATGGAAACTAAACCAAAAATTTCAAAAATATCAAAATGCTCCAAACTTTATGAAACTTCACAGTTACGATGAGCAACATTGGAAGATGTGGAATTTGGCGTTGGAATTTCCAAAATATCTGTGAATACCATGGAAACAATGCAAAAAGGGCAAAACTTTGAATTTTCACAGAACATTCTAGAACATCAAGGTTAAGGACACATTAAATGGTATATGATGGTATATATGATAATGGAGGGAAAAAATTGCAGCGGGGGTTTGACTTTGGAATATTCAAAATGGCCGCCGTTACCTTGGGAACAGCAAAAATTTCAAAAATTTCAAAGTTCTCCAAACTTAAAGAAACTTTACAAAATTGACAATTGGCATGAGAAGATGCACTCTATGATTTTGGAATTTTCAAAATGGCTGCCGCTCGCCTGGCAATTGGGGAAGGGTGCCATCCGCTATTGCTTGCAATGGCAAATCTAGTTATTATTATTATTATTTTTCTTCCACCTAGTTTTGTCCGGCAGTTTTCTCAGAGCCAAAGGAACCAATCTGAATGATGGTGCACTATAACAAGGAACCCTGACTTTCCAGTTGCAGTGCAACTTTGGAACTAAAAAATGGCTGCCATCACCATGGAAACCGAAAAATAATGGAAAATTCCAGTTTTTGGTTTTGATGAATTATTTGGAAATGCTTTAACTTAGAATCATTATATTTTGATACAATGTAGGTGCCGGGCATATACTGGTTTTGGATGATTTTGGCAATCATTGGAACTGCTATGTTGCCATGGATACTACTCCAAAAATTTCAAAAATATGGAAATGCTCCAAATTTTATAAAACTTCACAGTAATGATGAGCAACATTGGTAGAAGTGGAATTTGGTGTTGCAATATCGAAAATGTCTGCTGTTACCATGGAAACAATGCAAAACAGGTCAAAATGGTCCAAAAACCTTTAAGTGGCATTTACTTTCTTAAAATGGTAGGTCAAATTGATTGAAACTTTGATGGTATGGTCCCTCCCATGTACCAATGTGGTATATGCCATTCAATTTTGGGAACGGTCTCTGTTGCCATAGGAACCATCCCAAATGTCAAAAATTTCAAAAATTTCAAAATGCTCCAAAATTGATGAAACTTAATATGATTGTACACAGACAAGTCTGAATAAGACTTTTGAAGTTGGAATTTCCAAAATGGCCACCGTTGCCTTGGAAACTGTGGAAATGTCAAATATTTTCAAAATGCTCCAAACTTTATGAAACTTAATATTATTGTTAACTGGCATGTATAGATGAGACTTTTGACTTCGGAATTTTCAAAATGGCTGCCGTTGCCATGGAAACAGCAAAAATGTGAAATTTTCTAAAATGATCTCAATGTACTGAAAATTTACAGAAAGATGTACTGCAATGCATATATGTGCATTCACTGTTAAACAATTTTGAAATGGCTGCCGCTTAGTGGCCATTGGGGGAAGGGTGACATCCGCTATTGCTTGCAATGGCAATTCTAGTTATTATTATTTTTCTTCCACACATTTTTGTCCAGTCTGGAACTCTAATGTGAATGGACCCAAGAAGATGGAACTATACCATAATGTTAACCACCAGATGAAGATTTGCTTTTTGGGGTTGTCACTTTCAAGATGGCTGCCGTTACCATGGAAACGGAACAAATGTGAAAAAATCCAGTTTTTCGTTTTGGTGAACTGTTTGGATATGCTTTTACTCAGAATCATTATATTTTAACACAATGTAGGTGCCCACTATATACAGGTGTTGGATGATTTTGGTACTCATTGGAACTACTATGTTGCCATGGAAACAACACCAAAAATTTCAAAATATCAACATGCTCCAAACTTAATGAAACTTGACAGTAACAATGAGCAACATTGGCAGAGGAAACTTTTGGTGTTGGAATTTCCAAAATGGCTTTTGTTACCATGGAAACAATGCAAAAAATTTCAAAAAAGTAAAAATGCTGCAAACTGGATGAAACTTCACAGAAATGGTCACTCGCATAAGTAGAGTTGACTTTTGAAGTTGGAATTTTTAAAATGGCCGCCGTTACCATGGAAACAGCAAAAATGTCAAAAAATTCAAAATGCTCCAAACTTAATGAAACTTAATAAAAATGATAATTGGAATGTGTAGATGCACTCTTTGACTTTGTAATCTTCTAAATGGCTGCCGCTCGCCTGGCAATAGGGGAAGGGTGCCATCCGCTATTGCTTGCAATGGCAAATCTAGTTTTTATTATTTTTCTTCCACACATTTTGTCCAGGAGTTTTATGGAAATCCATTGGACCAAAGTTGATGGAACTCTTTTATATTAAGGACCCTTAGGTGAAGAGTTGCAGGCACCATGGAATGGTTCAAGATGGATGCCGTTTCCATGGAAACTGCAAAAATGTGAAAAATTTTCAAAATTCAAAATTCTTCATTATAAGACCCAAGTGGATGAAACTTTGTGGAAGTGTTACCTGATATGCCTAGATGTGCATGCAATATCAAGAGGTTCCAAAATGGCCGCCATTGTCATGGAAACAGGGCGAAAGTTTAACGTTGACCATATGGGAAAACACATAAAAGCTACATTTTCTTGAATAATATAGCATCAATCCCAATGAAACTTTATAGATATGTAACATGGCATGTACCAATGTGGCACCTGTCTTTGGAATTTTGGAAATGGTAACGGTTACCATGGAAACAGCAAAAATTTCAAAATGCTCCAAACGAGATGAAATTTTACAACAATGTTTATAAACATCTGTAGATGCGGTCTTTGACTTTGGAATTTTCAAAATGGCTGCCGCTCACCTGGCAATGGGGGAAGGGTGCCATCCGTTATTGCTAGCAATTACAAATCTAGTTTTTCTTATTATTTTTTTTCTTATTTTTATTCTTCCACACTTTTTGTCCATGGCAGTTCTTGGAATTGGATGGACCAATCTTGATGGAACTATGCTATAATGTTGTCCACCATGTGAAGTTGTACACCTGACTTTGGAATGTGCAAGATGGCCGCGGTTACCATGGAAACTAAAAAAATGTAAAAGATAATCAAAATTCTAACTCTTTCGTTATAAGTGCCAACCTAATGAAACTTGTTGCAAATGTTGGTGGTGGGGCCCCGAGGTACCAACAATACTTAGAAATCTCAAAATGGCTGCCATTGCCATGGAAACAGGAGAAATGTTTAACATTGGCCCTATGGGAAAACACATAAAAGCTGTATTTTCTTTTAAAATTTTGAATGAAACCAATCAAACTTTATGGATATGTACCATGGCATATGTCAATGCCTTATCTGTCTTAGGAATTTAGGTAATGCTTCTCGTTACCATGGAAATAGCAAAAATTTCAAAAATTTCAAAATGCTTCAAAATTGATGAAACTTAACGACAATGTGAATAGACATCTGTAGTTGCGGTTTTTGACTTTGGAATTTTCAAAATGTCTGCCGCTCACCTGGCAATAGGGGAAGGGTGCCATCCGCTATTGCTTGCAATCGCAAATCTAGTTATGGCACCCTCAACGGAGTTGGGGTGACATATTGTTATTCTACGTTTCTTTTTTTCTTATTATGGCACCCTCAACGGAGTTGGGGTGACATCTTGTTATTGTTCGTTTCTTTTTTTTCTTTTTATTATGGCACCCTCAACGGAGTTGGGGTGACATATTGTTATTGTTCATTTCTTTTTTTATGGCACCCTCAACGGAGTTGGGGTGACATCTTGTTATTGTTCGTTTCTTTTTTTTCTTTTTATTATGGCACCCTCAACGGAGTTGGGGTGACATATTGTTATTCTACGTTTCTTTTTTTTATGTCACCCTGACGGAGGTCGGGTGACATATTGTTATTGTACGATTCTTTTTTTTATTCTTATTATTATTATTCCACACATTTTGTCCATACTATTTCTTGGAATCGTATGGACCAATTGTAATGGAACTATACCAGAATGTTAATGACCATTGTCAGAAGTGCAGTCGAGGTTGGCACTTCCAGGATGTCTACTGTTACCATGGAAACAGAAAAAGAGTGAAAAAATGAAGTTTTAGTTTTTGGTGAATAATTTAACTATAACAAAACATTTAATCATCATATTTTTATACAATGTAGCTGTCCTCTATATACATGCTTTGGATAATTTTGAGATTCATTGGAACTACCATGTTGCCATAGGAACTGATCAAAAATATCAAAAATTTGGAAATTCTTTAAAAATATATAAAACATTTACAGAAACGTTGCCTGGCAAATCTAGATGTTGCATTCAACTTTGGAATTTCCAAAATGGCTGCCGTTACCATGGAAACAAGGCAAAAACATCAAAATGAGAAAATGTGATGGAACATTCCAGAACATTAGTGTTGTACAGCTATTAAATGTTATATGATTGTAAAATATTATGGGGAGTACAATATGAAGCAGAAGTATATATGACTTTGGAATTTTCAAAATGGCCGCCGTTGCCATAGAAACAGTAAAAACATCAAAATTTTAAAAATGCTTTAAACTTTGTAAAAATTTGCAAACTGATGCATTGTAAAGTAAATTAGTTAATTTAATGTTAACATTTCGAAATGGCTGCCGCTTAGTGGCAATTGGTGGACCAGGGTGACATCCGCTATTGCTTGCAATGGCAATTCTAGTTCTTATTTTTTTTCTTGCAACAAATTTTGTCCAGGGGATTTCTTGAAATCCAATGGACCAATGTCGATGGAACTCTACTATAATAAGGACCCCCACGTGCAGAGTTGCAGTAACCATGGAATGGTTCAAGATGGCTACCGTTTCCATGGAAACAGAACAAATGTGAAAAAATCTAGTTTTTGGTTTTGGTGAACTGTTTGGATATGCTTTAACTCAGAATCATTATATTTTAATACAATGGAGCTGCCCACTATATACAGGTTTTGGAGGATTTTGGCAATCATTGGAACTACTCTGTTGCCATGGAAACTACACCAAAAATTCTAAAAATCTCAAAGTGCTCCAAATTTCATGAAACTTCACAGTAACGATGAGCAACATTGTAAGATGTGGCATTTGAAGTTGGAATTTCCAAAATAGCTGTTGTTACCATGGAAACAATGCAAAAAGGTCAAAAATTTCAACAGAAAAATTAATATGCTGCAAACTGGATGAAACTTTACAGGAATAGTAGCTAGCATAAGCAGAGTTGCATTTTGAAGTTGGAATTTTCAAAATGTCCGCCGTAACCATGGAAACAGCAAAAATATCAAAAATTTCAAAATGCTTTAAACTTAATGAAACTTTGCAAAAATGTTACTAGACATCTGTAGATGCACTTTTTGACTTTGGAATTTTCAAAATGGCTGCCGCTCACCTGGCAATGGGGGAAGGGTGCCATCCGTTATTGCTAGCAATTACAAATCTAGTTATTATGGCACCCTCAACGGAGTTGGGGTGACATATTGTTATTCTACGTTTCTTTTTTTTCTTTTTATTATGGCACCCTCAACGGAGTTGGGGTGACATATTGTTATTCTACGTTTCTTTTTTTTCTTATTATGTCACCCGATCGACAATGTCGGGTGACATATTGCTTTTCCTCTGTTTCTTTGTTATTATTATTATTCTTCCAACTATTTTGTCCGCCACTTTTCTCGGAGCCAATGGAACCAATCTTAATGATAGTTAAGTATAATAGGGAACACAAAATTGCGGGTTGCAGTAGGGTCTAAGACCAGAAAAAATGGCTGCCGTTTCTATGGAAACGGAACAATTGTGAAAAATTCCACTTTTTGTTTTTTTGGAATAATTTGGAGATGCTTAAACTCAGAATCATCATATTTTAATACAATGAAGGTGCCACCCATATACTGGTTTGGGATGATTTTGGCAATCATTGGAACTACTATGTTGCCATGGATACTACACCAAAAATTTCAAAAATATAAAAATGCTTCAAAATTTTTGAAATTCTAGCATAACGATGAGCAACTTTGGTAGATGTGGAAATTGGCGTTGGAATTTCCAAAATGTCTGCCGTTTCCATGGAAACAATGCAAAAAGGTCAAAATGCTCCAAAAACTTCCGGGTTTGGTGAATAACTTTGGTATGCTTGAACTTAAAATCATCAAATTTTTATACAATATAGTTGTCCACTATATACAGGTTTTGAATGATTATGACAATCATTGGAACTACTCTGTTACCATGGATACAGGATCAAATGTTTCAAAAATTTCAAAATGCTCCAAAATTGATGAAACTTAATATGATAGTTGACTGGCAAGTCTGGATGAGACTTTTGACTTTGGAATTTCCAAAATGGCCACCGTTGCCATGGAAACTGCAAAAAAATCAAAATTTCTCAAAATGCTTTGAACTTAATGAAACTTGATATTATTGTTAACTGCCAAGTACAGATGAGACTTTTGACTTTGAAATTTTCAAAATGGCTGCCGTTGCCATGGAAACAGCAGAAATGTGAATTTTTTTAAAATGCTCTGAATGTACTGAACATTTACAGAAAGATGTATTGCCATAAATATATGTGCACTTTTGACTTTGAAATTTCCAAAATGGCCACCGTTGCCATGGAAACTGCAAAAAAGTCAAAAATTCTCAAAATGCTTTGAACTTAAAGAAACTTGATATCATTGTTCACTGGAAAGTATTGATGAGACTTTTGACTATAAAATTTTCAAAATGGCTGCCGTTGCCATGGAAACGGCAAAAAATTGATTTTTTTTTTAAATGCTCTGAATGTACTTATAAATTTATAGAAAGATGTATTGTCGTGCATATATGTGCATTCACTGTTAAACAATTTTGAAATGGCTGCCACTTAGTGGCAATTGGGGGAAGGGTGACATCCGCTATTGCTTGCAATGGCAATTCTAGTTATTATGGCACCCTCAACGGAGTTGGGGTGACATATTGTTATTCTACGTTTCTTTTTTTTCTTTTTATTATTTTTATTCTTCCACACATTTTGTCCACGCTATTTCTCGTAATTGGTCAGACCCATGTTGATGGAACTATACCATAATATGAACCGCCATGTGGAGTTGTGCAAGAGACATTGGAATGGTACAAAATGGCCGCCGTTACCATGGAAACTACAAAAATGTAAAAAAAAATCCAAATTTTCAATCTTTCGTTATAAGAGACAGAGTCCTGAAAGTTTATATTAATGTTGGCAGTGGTGCCCCGAGGTACCAACAGTACTTGGAATTTCCAAAATGGCTGCCATTGCCATGGAAACTGGACAAAAGTTTAACATTGACCCTATGGGAAAATGCATTTAAGTTGCATTTTCTTTAAAAATATAACAACAATTCCACGGAAATCGTAATAAGGAGTATGTGATCGTATGTGCATATGTCACGTGCAATGCTGTACTGCTAACATGTACTAGAATATTCTAGAATAAAAAAATACGTATTCTATCTAATGTGCTTCAAAGTGAAAATTGCCACCGAGAGAACGAGAAACACTCAGAGTACATATGACTGACATTTCTGCACTTGCGTTAAAGTACATATCCGTAAATGACACACCTGCTAAAATATACACATTAGCTGAAATCAATCGATAAACATGTAATTAAATTGTACACGATAAGTTACATGTATTGTGTGATACGCGAGCTATTGAAGAATAAATGGAACAGTTAATACGCCGCTCCGTCAATATCTACACATGTTGTCTGTCCAACGTCCCCTCTAAAAAGAATATTAATATGCTAAGTCCACGATAATATACTTGAGTATCACGTGACACCACCTTCCTACTTGCGCGCGTGTCTAATTGTAAATTTTAAAGGATTCCCCAAACTATGTATAGAACTGAAACGTATTCTACGGAAGAGAAAAAAAAAAGGGGGGGGGGGGTTTAGACATGCTGATTCCGACATGTATAATAGATATGCCATTTGACTTTTGTACACTCATAATTGTTGATGCTACTGTGACAATGTGCAGTACGGGGTGCCATCCTCCGCTATTGCTTGCAATAGCAAATCTAGTTATGGCACCCTCAACGGAGTTGGGGTGACATATTGTTATTCTACGTTTCTTTTTTTTCTTATTATGGCACCCTAAACGGAGTTTGGGTGACATATTGTTATTCTACGTTTCTTTTTTTCTTATTATTTTTCTTCCACTTTTTTTGTCCAGCTTATATCTTGGAATTGGATGAACCAAATGTTATGGAACTATACAATAATGTTAACCAGCATGTGCAGATTTGCAATCGGGGTATGGCATTTTCAAGATGGCCACCGTTACCATGGAAACAGAACAAATGAGAAAAATAAAATTTTTGTTTTTGGTGAATAATTTGAGTATGCATGAACATAGAATCATCTAATTTTTATATATTATTAGTGTCCACTATATACAAGTTTTAGGGGATTTTGAGAAGCTTTGGAACTACTATATTGCCATGGAAACTAAATACATTTAGCATTAAACCCTATGGGAAAACCTTAAAGTAGCATATACTCCGTTAACAAGGAAGGTCAAACTCAATGAAACTACATGGATATGTAACATGGCATGTTTCAAAGTGGCACCTGTCTTTGGAATTTTGGAATTGGTAACCGTTACCATGGAAACAGCAAAAATTTCAAAAGTTTCAAATTGCTTTAAACTTTATGAAAATTTACAACAATGTTGATAAACATTTGTAGATACGCTCTTTGACTTTGGAATTTTCAAAATGGCTGCCGCTCACCTGGCAATAGGGGAAGGGTGCCATCCGTTATTGCTAGCAATTACAAATCTAGTTATGGCACCCTCAACGGAGTTGGGGTGACGTATTGTTATTCTACGTTTCTTTTTTTCTTATTATTTTTATTTTTCTTCCACGCTTTTTGTCCAGTCCATATCTTGGCACTGTATGCTCCAATGGTGATGGAACTATACCATAATGTTACCCAGCATACGAAGTTTTGCGAACTGGGTATGGCACCGTCAAGATGGCTGCCGTTACCATGGAAACGAAACAAATGTGAAAAAATCCAGTTTTTTGTTTTGGTGAACTATTTGAATACTATTTAACTCAGAATCATTATATTTTAATACAATGTAGGTGCCCACTATATACAGGTGTTGTATGATTTTGGCACTCATTGGAACTACTATGTTGCCATGGAAACAACTCCAAAAAATTCAAAAATCTCAAAATGTTCCAAACTTAATGAAACTTCACAGTAACGATGAGCAACATTGGAAGATGTGGAATTTGGCGTTGGAATTTCCAAAATCGCTCTTGTTACCATGGAAACAATGCAAAAAGGTCAAAACTTTGAATTTTCACAGAACATTCTAGAACATCAATGTTTAATTTATTCTAGAGACATTAAATGGTATATGATTGTGGAGGGAAAAAATTGCAGCGGGGGTTTGACTTTGGAATATTCAAAATGGCCGCGGTTACCATGGAAACAGCAAAAATACAAAAAACTTCAAAATGCTTCAAATTTATTGAAACTTATAACAAATGTTGCTCAGCTAATGTAGACTTGACTTTTGAGTTTGGAATTTCCAAAATGGCCGCCGTTACCATGGCTACCGCTCACCTGGCAATAGGGGAAGGGTGCCATCCGCTATTGCTTGCAATGGCAAATCTAGTTATTTTTCTTATTCTTCCACACATTTTGTCCATCGTGTTTCTAAGAATTGAGTGATCCAATATTGTTGGAACTGTAACATAATGAGGACCCCCATTTGAAGTTGTGCACCTTGCTATGGAATGGTAAAAGATGGCCGCCGTTTCCATGGAAACAGCACAAATGCGAAAAAAATCAAAGTGGTCCAAACTGGAAGAAACTCCACAGGAATGTTAACTGGCATGTGCTGATTTCCAGTTTGACTTTGGAATTTTCAAAATGGCCGCCGTTACCATGGAAACAGCTAAAATATCAAAAATTCTAACTATTTCGTTATAACATCCAACTGGATGAAACTTTATGAAAATGTTCTCCAGTATGCCAAGATGTCAAGACAATATATGGATAGTTCAAAATGGCCGCCGTTGTCATGGAAACTGGGGCCAAGTTTTGCATTGACCCTATGGAAAAATGCATAAAATCAGCATTTTCTCAGAGAGTAGTGCACCAAAGTCAATGAAACTGTATTGATATATAACATGACATGTGGCAATGAGATGTACGCTTTTAGAATTTTGGAATTATCTACTGTAACCATGGTTGCAGCACAAATGTTCAAAATTTCCAAAAAAAATTAAGTGCTGCAAACTGGATGAAACTTTACAGGAATAGTGACTGACATGTGCGGAGTTGCATTTTGAAGTTGGAATTTCCAAAATTGCCGCCGTAACCATGGAAACAGCAAAATTGTCCAAAATTTCAAAATGCTTCAAACTTAATGAAATTTTGCAAAAATGATAATTTCCAAGGGTAGATGCCTTCTTTGACTTTGGAATTTCCAAAAATGGCTGCCGCTCGCCTGGCAATGGGGGGACGAGGGTGCCATCCGTTATTGCTAGCAATTACAAATCTAGTTATGGCACCCTCAACGGAGTTGGGGTGACATATTGTTATTCTACGTTTCTTTTTTTTATTATTATTTTTCTTCCACTATTTTTGTCCGGAGCAGTTCTTGGAATAGAATGGACCAAAATTGATGGAACTATGGTATAATGTTGACCACCATGTGAAGTTGTCCCTCTGACTTTGGAATGGTCAAGATGGCTGCCGTTGCCATGGAAACGGGTAAAATGTGAAAATTTTCAAAATTTTCAAAATGCTCCAATCTTTCTTAAACCTTACAAAAATGGTAAATGGCATGTGCTGATGTGCTCTTTGACTTTGGAATTTCAAAAATGACTGCCGTTGTCCTGGCAATTGGGGAAGGGTGCCATCAGTTATTGCTAGCAATTACAAATCTAGTTATGGCACCCTCAACGGAGTTGGGGTGACATATTGTTATTGTTCGTTTCTTTTTTTCTTATTATGGCACCCTCAACGGAGTTGGGGTGACGTATTGTTATTCTACGTTTCTTTTTTTTCTTATTATGGCACCCTCAACGGAGTTGGGGTGACATATTGTTATTCTACGTTTCTTTTTGTTTTTTTTATTTTTATTATTTTTCTTCCACACATTTTTGTCCAGTCTGGAACTCTAATGTGAATGGACCCAAGAAGATGGAACTATACCATAATGTTCACCACCATATGAAGATTTGCTTTTTGGGGTTGGCACTTTCAAGATGGCTGCCGTTACCATGGAAACAGAACAAATGTGAAAAAATCCAAGTTTTTGTTTTGGTGAACTGTTTGGATATGCTTTATCTCAGAATCATTATATTTTAATACAATGTAGGTGCCCACTATATACAGGTGTTGGATGATTTTGGTGATCATTGGAACTACTATGTTGCCATGGAAACCACACCAAAATTTTCAAAAATATCAAAATGCTCCAAACTTTATGAAACTTCACAGTAACGATGAGCAACATTGGAAGATGTGTAATTTGGCGTTGGAATTTCCAAAATATCTGTTGTTACCTTGGAAACAATGCAAAAAGGTCAAAACTTTGAATTTTCACAGAACATTCCAGAACATCAATGTTAAATTTATTCTAGAGACATTAAATGGTATATGTTTATGGAGGGCAAAAAATTGCAGCGGGGGTTTGACTTTGGAATATTCAAAATGGCCGCCGTTACCATGGAAACAGCAAAAATATGAAAAACTTTAAAATGCTTCAAATTTAAGGAAACTTATAACAAATGTTGCCTAGCTTATGTAGACTTGACTTTTGAGTTTGGAATTTTCAAAATGGCCGCTGTTACCATGGAAACAGCAAAATTATCCAAAATTTCAAAATGCTTCAAACTTAATGAAACTTTGCAAAAATGTTACTAGACATCTGTAGATGCACTATTTGACTTTGGAATTTTCAAAATGGCTGCCGCTCACCTGGCAATGGGGGAAGGGTGCCATCCGTTATTGCTAGCAATTACAAATCTAGTTATTATTATTTTTCTTCTTGCAACAAATTTTGTCCAGGTGATTTCTCGAAATCCAATGGACCAATGTTGATGGAACTCTACTATAGTAAGGACCCCCAGGTGCAGAGTTGCAGGAAGCATGGAATTGTTCAAGATGGCTACCGTTTCCATGGAAACAGAACAAATGTGAAAAAATCCTGTTTTTTGTTTTGGTGAACTGTTTGGATATGCTTTATCTCAGAATCATTATATTTTAATACAATGTAGGTGCCCACTATATACAGGTGTTGGATGATTTTGGTGATCATTGGAACTACTATGTTGCCATGGAAACTACACCAAAAATTTCGAAATTCTCAAAATGCTCCAAACTTCAGGAAACTTCACAGTAACGATGAGCAACATTGGAAGATGTGGAATTTGGCGTTGGAATTTCCAAAATATCTGTTGTTACCTTGGAAACAATGCAAAAAGGTCAAAACTTTGAATTTTCACAGAACATTCCAGAACATCAATGTTAAATTTATTCTAGAGACATTAAATGGTATATGTTTATGGAGGGCAAAACATTGCAGCGGGGGTTTGACTTTGGAATATTCAAAATGGCCGCCGTTACCATGGAAACAGCAAAAATATGAAAAACTTCAAAATGCTTCAAATTTAAGGAAACTTATAACAAATGTTGCCTAGCTTATGTAGACTTGACTTTTGAGTTTGGAATTTTCAAAATGGTCGCCGTTACCATGGAAAAAGCAAAATTATCCAAAATTTCAAAATGCTTCAAACTTAATGAAACTTTGCAAAAATCTTACTAGACATCTGTAGATGCACTATTTGACTTTGGAATTTTCAAAATGGCTGCCGCTCATCTGGCAATGGGGGAAGGGTGCCATCCGTTATTGCTAGCAATTACAAATCTAGTTATGGCACCCTCAACGGAGTTGGGGTGACGTATTGTTATTCTACGTTTCTTTTTTTTCTTATTATTATTATTTTTATTATTTTTCTTCCACACATTTTGTCCAGGCGATTTCTCGAAATCCAAAGGACCAAAGTTGATGGAACTTTACTATATCAAGGACCCCCATGTGCAAAGTTGCAGGAAACATGGAATGGTTCAAGATGGCTACCGTTACCATGGAAACAGAACAAATGTCAAAAAATACAGTTTTGGGTTTTGGTGAACTGTTTGGATATGCTTTATCTCAGAATCATTATATTTTAATACAATGCAGGTGCCCACTATATACAGGTGTTGGATGATTTTGGCACTCATTGGAACTACTATGTTGCCATGGAAACTACACCAAAAATTTCAAAATTCTCAAAATGTTCCAAACTTCAGGAAACTTCACAGTAACGATGAGCAACATTGGAAGATGTGGCATTTGGAGTTGGAATATCCAAAATATCTGTCGTTACCATGGAACAATGCTAAAAGGTCAAAAATTTCAAAAAAAATAAAAATGCTGCAAACTGGATGAAACTTTACAGGAATGGTCAATGGCATAAGCAGAGTTGACTTTTGAAGTTGGAATTTTCAAAATGGCCGCCGTAACCATGGAAACAGCAAAAATGTCAAAAATTTCAAAATGCTCCAAACTTCATTAAACTTTACAAAAATGATAATTTGAATGTGTACATGCACTCTTTGACTTTGGAATCTTCTAGTTTGCTGCCGCTCACCTGGCAATGGGGGAAGGGTGCCATCCGTTATTGCTAGCAATTACAAATCTAGTTATGTCACCCGATCGACAATGTCGGGTGACATATTGCTTTTCCTCTGTTTCTTTTTCTGTATTATTATTATTATTATTATACTTCCACCTATTTTGTCCGGCAGGTTTTTTGGAGTGAAATGGAACCAATCTTAATGATAGTTCACTATAAGGTGGAACAAAAAATTTCGGGGTGCAGGTGGGTCTAAGACCATAAAAAATGGCTGCCGTTTCCATGGAAACAGAATAATTGTGAAAAATTCCAGTTTTTGGTTTTGGTGAATAATTTGGAGATTCTTAAACTCAGAATCATCATATTTTGATACAATGTAGGTGCCGGCCATATACTGGTTTTGGATGATTTTGGCAATCATTGGAACTACTATGTTGCCATGGAAACTGCACCAAAAATTTCAAAAATATCAAAATGCTCCAAATTTTTTGAAACTTCATGGTAACGATGAGCAACATTGGTAGATGTGGAAGTTGGTGTTGGAATTTCCAAAATGTCTACCGTTACCATGGAAACAGAGCATAAGTGTCAAAATGCTCTAAAAACTTCAGGGTTTGGTGAATAATTTTGATATGCTTGAACTTGAAATTAACAAATTTTTACACAATATAGTTATCCACTATATACAGGTTTTGATAGATTTTGACAATCATTGGAACTACTCTGTTACCATGGATACAGGATCAAATATCTCAAAAATTTCAAAATGCTCCAAAATTGATGAAACTTAATATGATAGTTGACTGGCAAGTCTGGATGAGACTTTTGACTTTGGAATTTCCAAAATGGCCACCGTTGCCATGGAAACTGCAAAAAAGTCAAAATTTCTCAAAATGCTTTGAACTTAATGAAACTTGATATTATTGTTAACTGGCAAGTACAGATGAGACTTTTGACTTTGAAATTTTCAAAATGGCTGCCGTTGCCATGGAAACAGCAGAAATGTGATTTTTTTTTTAAATGCTCTGAATGTACTGAAAATTTACAGAAAGATGTATTGCCTTGAATCTATGTGCATTCACTGTTAAACCATTTTGAAATGGCTGCGGGTTAGTGGCAATAGGGGAAGGGTGACATCCGCTATTGCTTGCAATGGCAATTCTAGTTATTCTTATTATTATATTTATTCTTCCACACTTTTTTGTCCATTCTATTTCTCGGAATTGGCTTGAACAATATTGATGGAACTATACCATAATGTAGACCACCACATTCTATAGTGCAGTGGGGTATGGCACCATCAAGATGGCTGCCGTTGCCATGGAAACGAAACAAATGTGAAAAATTTCTGTTTTTTATTTTGGTGAACTGTTTGAATATGCTTTAACTCAGAATCATCATATTTTAATACAATGAAGGTGCCCACTATATACAGGTGTTGGATGATTTTGGCACTCATTGGACCTACTATGTTGCCATGGAAACTAAACCAAAAATTTCAAAAATATCAAAATGCTCCAAACTTTATGAAACTTCACAGTTACGATGAGCAACATTGGAAGATGTGGAATTTGGCGTTGGAATTTCCAAAATATCTGTAGATACCATGGAAACAATGCAAAAAGGTCAAAACTTTGAATTTTCACAGAACATTCCAGAACATCAATGTTAAATGTATTCTAGAGACATTAAATGGTATATGATGGTATATATGATAATGGAGGGAAAAAATTGCAGCGGGGGTTTGACTTTGGAATATTCAAAATGGCCGCCGTTTCCATGGGAACAGCAAAAATTTCAAAAATTTCAAAATTTCTCCAAACTTAATGAAACTTTACAAAATTGACAATCGGCATGAGTAGATGCACTCTATGATTTTGGAATTTTCAAAATGGCTGCCGCTCGCCTGGCAATGGGGGAAGGGTGCCATCCGCTATTGCTTGCAATGGCAAATCTAGTTATGGCACCCTAAACGGAGTTTGGGTGACATATTGTTATTCTACGTTTCTTTTTTTCTTATTATTATTTTATTTATTCTTCCACACATTTTGTCCATGCTATTTCTCAGAATTGGCTTGAACAATATTGATGGAACTATACCATAATGTAGACCACTATATGAAATTGTGCAAACGGGGTATGGCATCATCAAGATGGCTGCCGTTGCCATGGAAACTGATAAAATGTGAAAAAAAAATGCAATTTCTAAATCTTTCATTTTAAGACCTAGCTGGTTGAAACTTTGTAGTAATGTTCCTTGGTATGCCTAGATGTTGTGACAATATTAGGAAATTCCAAAATGGCTGCCATTGTCATGGAAACAGGGCGAAAGTTTAACATTGGGCCTATGGGAAAACATATTGAAGCTCAATTTCCTGCAAGAATATTAGATCAAACCTTTTTCAACTTACTAAATATGATACATGGCATGTCCAAAAGTGGCACCTGTCTTTGGAATTTTGGAAATGGTAACCGTTACCATGGAAATAGCAAAAATTTCAAAAATTTCAAAATGCTCCAAAATTGAGGAAACTTTACAAAAATGGTAATTTGCATGTGTATATGTTATCTTTGACTTTGTATTTTTTTCAAAATGGCTGCCGCTCACCTGGCAATGGGGGAAGGGTGCCATCCGTTATTGCTAGCAATTACAAATCTAGTTATTTTTATTATTCTTCCACACATTTTGTCCATCGTGTTTCTAAGAATTGAGTGATCCAATATTGTTGGAACTATAACATAATGAGGACCCCCATTTGAAGTTGTGCACCTTGCTATGGAATGGTAAAAGATGGCCGCCGTTTCCATGGAAACAGCACAAATGCGAAAAAAATCAAAGTGTTCCAAACTGGAAGAAACTCCACAGGAATGGTAACTGGCATGTGCTGATTTCCAGTTTGACTTTGGAATTTTCAAAATGGCTGCCGTTACCATGGAAACAGCTAAAATATCAAAAATTCTAAGTCTTGCTTTATAACATCCAACTGGATGAAACTTTATGAAAATGTTCTCCAGTATGCCATGATGTCAAGACAATATTTGGATAGTTCAAAATGGCCGCCGTTGTCATGGAAACTGGGGTCAAATTTTGCAATGACCCTATGGAAAAATGCATAAAATCAGCATTTTTTCAGAGAGTAGTGCACCAAAGTAAATGAAACTGTATTGATATATAACATGACATGTGGCAAAGATATGTACGCTTTTAGAATTTTGGAATTATCTACTGTAACCATGGTTGCAGCACAAATGTTCAAAATTTCCAAAAAAATCAAAATGCTGCAAACTGGATGAAACTTTACACGAATAGTAACTGACATGTGCGGAGTTGCATTTTGAAGTTGGAATTTCCAAAATGGCTGCCGTAACCATGGAAACAGCAAAATTGTCAAAAATTTCAAAATGCTCCAAACCTAATGAAATTTTACAAAAATGATGACTTGCATGTGTAGATGCACTCTTTGACTTTGAAATTTTCAAAATGGCTGCCGCTCGCCTGGCAATGGGGGGACGAGGGTGCCATCCGTTATTGCTAGCAATTACAAATCTAGTTATTATGGCACCCTCAACGGAGTTGGGGTGACATCTTGTTATTGTTCGTTTCTTTTTTTTCTTTTTATTATTATTATTATTTTTATTCTTCCACACATTTTGTCCATACTATTTCTCAGAATTGGGCAGACCAATGTTGATGGAACTATACCATAATATGAACCGCCATGTGGAGTTGTGCAAGAGACATTGGAATGGTAAAAAATGGCTGCCGTTACCATGGAAACAGAACAAATGTGAAAAAATACAGTTTTTAGTTTTGGTGAACTGTATGGTAATGCTTTAACTCAGAATCATCATATTTTAATACAATGTAGGTGCCCACTATATACAGGTGTTGGATGATTTTGGCACTCATTGGAACTACTATGTCGCCATGGGAACTACACCAAAAATTTCAAAAATCTCAAAATGCTCTAAACTTCACGAAACTTCACAGTAACGATGAGCAACATTGGAAGATGTGGCATTTGGAGTTGGAATTTCCAAAATAGCTGTTGTTACCATGGAAACAATGCAAAAAGGTCAAAACTTTGAATTTTCACGGAACATTCCAGAACATTAATGTTAAATTTATTCTAGAGACATTAAATGCTATATGATTATGAAGGGAAAAAATTGCAGCGGGGGTTTGACATTGGAATATTCAAAATGGCCGCCGTTACCATGGAAACAGCAAAAATATGAAAAACTTCAAAATGCTTTAAATTTAATGAAACTTATAACAAATGTTGCCTAGCTTATGTAGACTTGACTTTTGAGTTTGGAATTTTCAAAATGGCCGCCGTTACCATGGAAACAGCAAAAAATTCAAAATTTTCAAAATGCTCCAAACTTAATGAAACTTTACAAAAATGATGTTTTGCATGTGTAGATGCACTCTTTGACTTTGAAGTTTTCAAAATGGCTGTCGCTCGCCTGGCAATGGGGGAAGGGTGCCATCCGCTATTGCTTGCAATGGCAAATCTAGTTATTATTATTTTTATTCTTCCACACATTTTGTCCATACTATTTCTCAGAATTGGTCAAACCAATGTTGATGGAACTGTGCCATAATATGAACCGCCATGTTAAGTTGTGCAAGAGACATTGGAATGGTAAAAAATGGCCGCTGTTACCATGGAAACAGAACAAATGTGAAAAAATCCAGTTTTTAGTTTCTGTGAACTGTTTGGTTATGCTTTAACTCAGAATCATTATATTTTAATACAATATAGGTGCCAACTATATACAGGTGACTGATGATTTTGGCACTCATTGGAACTACTATGTTGCCATGGAAACTACTCCAAAAAATTCAAAAATCTCAAAATGTTCCAAACTTAATGAAACTTCACAGTAACGATGAGCAACATTGGTAGATGTGGAATTTGGCGTTGGAATTTCCAAAATCGCTGTTGTTACCATGGAAACAATGCAAAAAGGTCAAAACTTTGAATTTTCACAGAACATTCTAGAACATAAATGTTTAATTTATTGTAGAGACATTAAATGGTATATGATTGAATATGATTATGGAGGGAAAAAATTGCAGCGGGGGTTTGACTTTGGAATATTCAAAATGGCCGCCGTTACCATGGAAACAGCAAAAATACAAAAAACTTCAAAATGCTTCAAATTTTCTGAAACTTACAACAAATGTTGCTCAGCTAATGAAGACTTGACTTTTGAGTTTGGAATTTCCAAAATGGTTGCCGTTACCATGGAAACAGCAAAAATACAAAAAACTTCAAAATGCTTCAAATTTATTGAAACTTATAACAAATGTTGCTCAGCTAATGTAGACTTGACTTTTGAGTTTGGAATTTCCAAAATGGCCGCCGTTATCATGGCTACCACTCGCCTGGCAATAGGGGAAGGGTGCCATCCGCTATTGCTTGCAATGGCAAATCTAGTTATGGCACCCTCAACGGAGTTGGGGTGACATCTTGTTATTGTTCGTTTCTTTTTTTTCTTTTTATGTCACCCTGACGGAGGTCGGGTGACATATTGTTATTGTACGATTCTTTTTTTCTTATTATTTTTATTCCACACTTTTTGTCCGGCTTAGTTCTCAGAATTGAATGGACCAATGTTGATGGAACTATAACATAATATTAGTCACCATGTGTAGTTTTGCATCTTACCTTGGAATTAAAAAAATGGCTGCCATTGCCATGGAAACAGCAAAAATGTGAAAAATAGAAATGTGTTCCAATTTATATGAAACTTCTATGATATTAAGAGACTCATGCACACTTCAACAAAGTACATTTTTTTTTCAACTGGGGGGTCTCTAGACATAATTTGAGGGGGTGAAATTTTCATGGAACATTCCAGAACATAAGTGTTAAATTTATTCTAGAGACATTAAATGGTATATGATTGTATATAATTATGGAGAGTTCAATTTGCAGCAGAAGTTAGACTTTGGAATTTTCAAAATGGCAGCCGTTACCATGGAAACAGCAAAAATATGAAAAACTCCAAAATGCTTCAAATTTAATGAAACTTAAAACAAATGTTGCCTAGCTAATGTAGACTTGACGTTTGAGTTCGGAATTTCCAAAATGGCCGCCGTTGCCATGGAAACGGCACAATTGTTGAAAACAGAAGAACGTACATAAAGCTATGAAAACTGACAGAAAGATCTTTTGTTATGGATATATCTGCATTTACTGATGGAACATTTCGAAATGGCTGCCGGTTAGTGGCAATTGGGGAACCAGGGTGACATCCGCTATTGCTTGCAATGGCAATTCTAGTTATTATTATGTCACCCTGACGGAGGTCGGGTGACATATTGTTATTGTACGATTCTTTTTTTTATTATTATTATTCCACACTTTTTTGTCCAGACTATTTCTCAGAATAGGATGGACCAATTGTTATGGAACTATACCAAAATGTTAATGGCCATGTGCAGAAGTGCAGTCGAGTGTTGGCATATCCAACATGGCTGCCGTTGTCATGGAAACAGAAAGAATGTGAAAAATCGGAAAGTCTCTAAAATTGAATGGAACTTTGTGAAAATGTTCTTTGGCATGTGAGGATCTGCCATCCATCTTTGGAATTTCCAAAATGGCCGCTGTTGCCATGGAAACAGTACAAATGTTAAAATTTTCAAAATGCTTAAAACTTCCAGAAAATTAGCAGAATGATGTGTTGTTAAGTAAATATGTCATTCAATGTTAAAAAAATCAAAATGGCTGCCTCTTAGTGGCAATTGGGGGACCAGGGTGACATCCACTATTGCTTGCAATGGCAATTCTAGTTATTATTATTTTTATTCTTCCACACATTTTGTCCATACTATTTCTCAGAATTGGGCAGACCAATGTTGATGGAACTATACCATAATATGAACCGCCATGTGGAGTTGTGCAAGAGACATTGGAATGGTAAAAAATGGCTGCCGTTACCATGGAAACAGAACAAATGTGAAAAAATACAGTTTTTAGTTTTGGTGAACTGTATGGTAATGCTTTAACTCAGAATCATCATATTTTAATACAATGTAGGTGCCCACTTTATACAGGTGTTGGATGATTTTGGCACTCATTGGAACTACTATGTCGCCATGGGAACTACACCAAAAATTTCAAAAATCTCAAAATGCTCTAAACTTCACGAAACTTCACAGTAACGATGAGCAACATTGGAAGATGTGGCATTTGGAGTTGGAATTTCCAAAATAGCTGTTGTTACCATGGAAACAATGCAAAAAGGTCAAAACTTTGAATTTTCACGGAACATTCCAGAACATTAATGTTAAATTTATTCTAGAGACATTAAATGCTATATGATTATGAAGGGAAAAAATTGCAGCGGGGGTTTGACATTGGAATATTCAAAATGGCCGCCGTTACCATGGAAACAGCAAAAATATGAAAAACTTCAAAATGCTTTAAATTTAATGAAACTTATAACAAATGTTGCCTAGCTTATGTAGACTTGACTTTTGAGTTTGGAATTTTCAAAATGGCCGCCGTTACCATGGAAACAGCAAAAAATTCAAAATTTTCAAAATGCTCCAAACTTAATGAAACTTTACAAAAATGATGTTTTGCATGTGTAGATGCACTCTTTGACTTTGAAGTTTTCAAAATGGCTGTCGCTCGCCTGGCAATGGGGGAAGGGTGCCATCCGCTATTGCTTGCAATGGCAAATCTAGTTATTATTTTTATTCTTCCACACATTTTGTCCATACTATTTCTCAGAATTGGTCAGACCAAAGTTGATGGAACTATACCATAATGTGAACCGCCATGTAAAGTTGTGCAAGAGACATTGGAATGGTAAAACATGGCTGCCGTTGCCATGGAAACTGATCAAATGTGAAAAAAAATGCAAATTTTAAATCTTTGATTATAAGACCTACCTGGATGAAACTTAGTGGTAATGTTCCTTGGTATGCCTAGATGTTGTGACAATATAAGAAAATTCCAAAATGGCCGCCATTGTCATGGAAACAGGGCGAAAGTTTAATATTGGCCCTATGGGAAAATACCTTAAAGATGCATTTTCTTGAAGAATATAGCACCAATCCCAATGAAACTGTATAGATATGTAACATGGCATGTCCCAAAGTGGCACCTGTCTTTGGAATTTTAGAAATGGAACCCGTTACCATGGAAATAGCAAAAATTTCAAAAATTTCAAAATGCTCCAAAATTAATGAAACGTTACAACAATGTTAATACACATCTGTAGATGCAATCTTTGACTTTGGAATTTTCAAAATGGCTGCCGCTCACCTGGCAATAGGGGAAGGGTGCCATCCGCTATTGCTTGCAATGGCAAATCTAGTTTCTTATTTTTATTCTTCCACACATTTTGTCCACGCTATTTCTCGGAATTGGTCAGACCAATGTTGATGGAACTATACCATAATATGAACCTCCATGTGAAGTTGTGCAAGAGACATTGGAATGGTAAAAAATGGCCGCCGTTACCATGGAAACTGCAAAAATGTAAAAAAAAATCCAAATTCTAAATCTTTTATTATAAGAACCAACCTAATGAAACTTTATGTAAATGTTGGCAGTGGTGCCCTGAGGTACCAACAGTACTTAACTTCTGCAAAATCTGTACCATTGCCATGGAAACTGGAAAAAAGTTTAACATTGAACCTATGGGAAAAAACATCAAACCAGCCTTTTCTAAAGGAATATAAAATCAAACTCAAAGAAACTTTATGAATATATAATATGGCATAAGTTGATATTGAAACTGTTGTTGGAATTTTCGAAATGGACACCGTTACCATGGAAACAGGAAAACTGTCCAAAAATCTCAAAATCCTCCAAACCTAATGAAACTCATTATAAATGACCAATGGCAAGTAAAGATCAGACTTTTGACTTTGGAATTTTCAAAATGGCCGCCGTTGCCATGGAAACTACAAAAATTTCAAAAACTTCAAAATGTTCCAAAATTGAGGAAACTTTATAACAATGTTAGTAAATATCTGTAGATGCGGTCTTTGACTTTGGAATTTTCGAACTGGCTGCAGTTTAGTGGCAATGTGGGAAGGGTGCCATCCGCTATTGCTTGCAATGGCAAATCTAGTTATGTCACCCGATCGACAATGTCGGGTGACATATTGCTTTTCCTCTGTTTCTTTGTTATTATTATTATTCTTCCAACTATTTTGTCCGCCACTTTTCTCGGAGCCTATGGAACCAATCTTAATGATAGTTAAGTATAATAGGGAACACAAAATTGCGGGTTGCAGTAGGGTCTAAGACCATAAAAAATGGCTGCCGTTTCCATGGAAACGGAACAATTGTGAAAAATTCCACTTTTTGTTTTTTGGGAATAATTTGGAGATGCTTAAACTCAGAATCATCATATTTTAATACAATGAAGGTGCCACCCATATACTGGTTTGGGATGATTTTGGCAATCATTGGAACTACTATGTTGCCATGGATACTACACCAAAAATTTCAAAAATATGAAAATGCTCCAAATTTTTTGAAATTCTAGCATAACCAGTGATATTGTTTGCCTCAAATTACAGCCGAAATTCGGCCTTTTCCCCTAGAGAAAATTCCCAATTACTAAAAAAAATGGCTTAAAATTCCTCCCAAAAAGTTTCAAATTTTCCCCAAACAGTGATGCATTGGTGTAATGTTTGTAAATATCGTATTCATGCTATTATTTTGATATTAGAAAGCACTTTTGAGATCCGGTTTTCTGTTCAGAATCATCATGATGTTTGTAACACATGTAGTTTTCAATGCATAAAGTACCATCATTGCTTCTGTTTCTTTCCCCTCTCCGAAAAGTACCTTTCAGGTTGAAAATGTCTGACAACCAAAATATACGGCCAACATATACATGAAAAAACAGTGCAAAAAAGACAGCAAAGGTCAGCAAAAAATTGGAGATGTGTTTAGAATAAAATATACAAATTTCCCAATTTCAATAAAAAATATGCATTTTTCCCAATAAAAAACGGTAGAGGTAGTTTTGAAAAAAGACAACAATATCACTGATAACGATGAGCAACTTTGGTAGATGTGGAAATTGGCGTTGGAATTTCCAAAATGTCTGCCGTTTCCATGGAAACAATGCAAAAAGGTCAAAATGCTCCAAAAACGTCCGGGTTTGGTGAATAACTTTGGTATGCTTGAACTTAAAATCATCAAATTTTTATACAATATAGTTGTCCACTATATACAGGTTTTGAATGATTTTGACAATCATTGGAACTACTCTGTTACCATGGATACAGGATCAAATGTTTCAAAAATTTCAAAATGCTCCAAAATTGATGAAACTTAATATGATAGTTGACTGGCAAGTCTGGATGAGACTTTTGACTTTGGAATTTCCAAAATGGCCACCGTTGCCATGGAAACTGCAAAAAAGTCAAAATTTCTCAAAATGCTTTGAACTTAATGAAACTTGATATTATTGTTAACTGCCAAGTACAGATGATACTTTTGACTTTGAAATTTTCAAAATGGCTGCCGTTGCCATGGAAACAGCAGAAATGTAATTTTTTTTAAAATGCTCTGAATGTACTGAAAATTTACAGAAAGATGTATTGCCATAAATATATGTGCATTCACTGTTAAACCATTTTGAAATGGCTGCCGGTTAGTGGCAATAGGGGAAGGGTGACATCCGCTATTGCTTGCAATGGCAATTCTAGTTATGGCACCCTCAACGGAGTTGGGGTGACATATTGTTATTGTTCGTTTCTTTTTTTTCTTTTTATTATTATTATTATTTTTATTCTTCCACACATTTTGTCCATACTATTTCTCAGAATTGGTCAGACCAATGTTGATGGAACTGTACCATAATATGAACCGCCATGTTAAGTTGTGCAAGAGACATTGGAATGGTAAAAAATGGCCGCCGTTACCATGGAAACTGAACAAATGTGAAAAAATCCAGTTTTTTGTTTTGGTGAACTGTTTGGATTTGCTTTAACTCAGAATTGTCATATTTTAATACAATGTAGGTGCCCACTATATACAGGTGTTGGATGATTTTGGCACCCATTGGAACTACTATGTTGCCATGGAAACTACACCAAAAATTTCAAAATTCTCAAAATGCTCCAAACTTCAGGAAACTTCACAGTAACGATGAGCAACATTGGAAGATGTGGAATTTGGCGTTGGAATTTCCAAAATGGCTGTTGTTACCATGGAAACAATGCAAAAAGGTCAAAACTTTGAATTTTCACAGAACATTCTAGAACATCAATGTATAATTTATTCTAGAGATATTAAATGGTATATGATTGTATATGATTATGGAGGGAAAAAATGCAGCGGGGGTTTGACTTTGGAATATTCAAAATGGCCGCCGTTACCATGGAAACAGCAAAAATACAAAAAACTTCAAAATGCTTCAAATTTATTGAAACTTATAACAAATGTTGCTCAGCTAATGTAGACTTGACTTTTGAGTTTGGAATTTCCAAAATGGCCGCCGTTTCCATGGAAACAGCAAAAATACAAAAAACTTCAAAATGCTTCAAATTTATTGAAACTTATAACAAATGTTGCTCAGCTAATGTAGACTTGACTTTTGAGTTTGGAATTTCCAAATGGCCGCCGTTACCAAAGCTACCGCTCACCTGGCAATAGGGGAAGGGTGCCATCCGCTATTGCTTGCAATGGCAAATCTAGTTTTTCTTATTTTTCTTCCACACATTTTGTCCGCGCGAGTTCTTGATATCCAATGGACCAATGTTGATGGAACTCTACTATAATGAGAACCCCCATGTGAAGTTGTGCACCTTGCTATGGAATGGTAAAAAATGGCCGCCGTTTCCATGGAAACAGCAAAAATGCGAAAAAATCAAACTGTTCCAAACTGGAAGAAACTTCACAGGAATGGTAACTGGCATGTGCTGATTTGCAGTTTGACTTTGGAATTTTCAAAATGGCTGCCGTTACCAAGGAAACAGCTAAAATATCAAAACTGCTAACTCTTTCGTTATAAGACCCAACTGGATGAAACTTCATGAAAATGTTACCCAGTACCCTAAGATATCAAGACAATATTTGGATAGTTCAAAATGGCCGCCGTTGTCATGGAAACTGGGGCCAAGTTTTGCATTGACCCTATGGAAAAATGCATAAAATCAGCATTTTCTCAGAGAGTAGTGCACCAAAGTAAATGAAACTGTATTGATATATAACATGACATATGTGGCAATGAGATGTCTGCTTTTAGAATTTAGGAACTATCTACTGTAACCATGGTTGCAGCACAAATGTTCAAAATTTCCAAAAAAAATTAAGTGCTGCAAACTGGATGAAACTTTACAGGAATAGTGACTGACATGTGCGGAGTTGCATTTTGAAGTTGGAATTTCCAAAATGGCTGCCGTAACCATGGAAACAGCAAAATTGTCCAAAATTTCAAAATGCTCCAAACTTACTGAAATTTTGCAAAAATGATAACTTGCAGGTGTAGATGCACTCTTTGACTTTGGAATTTCCAAAATGGCTGCCGCTCGCCTGGCAATGGGGGGACGAGGGTGCCATCCGTTATTGCTAGCAATAACAAATCTAGTTATGGCACCCTCAACGGAGTTGGGGTGACATCTTGTTATTGTTCGTTTCTTTTTTTTCTTTTTATTATTATTTTTATTCTTCCACACATTTTGTCCATACTATTTCTCAGAATTGGTCAGACCAATGTTGATGGAACTATACCATAATATGAACCGCCATGTTAAGTTGTGCAAGACACATTGGAATGGTAAAAAATGGCTGCCGTTGCCATGGAAACTGATCAAATGTGAAAAAAAATGCAAATTTTAAATCTTTCATTATAAGACCTACCTGGATGAAACTTAGTGGTAATGTTCCTTGGTATGCCTAGATGTTGTGACAATATAAGAAAATTCCAAAATGGCCGCCATTGTCATGGAAACAGGGCGAAAGTTTAACATTGGCCCTATGGGAAAATACATTAAAGATGCATTTTCTTGAAGAATATAGCATCAATCCCAATGAAACTTTATAGATATGTAACATGGCATGTCCCAAAGTGGCACCTGTCTTTGGAATTTTAGAAATGGTACTCGTTACCATGGAAATAGCAAAAATTTCAAAAATTTCAAAATGCTCCAAAATTAATGAAACGTTACAACAATGTTAATACACATCTGTAGATGCAATCTTTGACTTTGGAATTTTCAAAATGGCTGCCGCTCACCTGGCAATGGGGGAAGGGTGCCATCCGCTATTGCTTGCAATGGCAAATCTAGTTATTATGTCACCCGATCGACAATGTCGGGTGACATATTGCTTTTCTTATGTTTCTTTGTTATTATTATTATTCTTCCACCTTTTTTTGTCCGACAGGTTTTTTGGAGTAAAATGGAACCAATCTTAATGATAATTCACTATAAGGAGGAACACAAAATTTCGGGTTGCAGTAGGGTCTAAGACCATAAAAAATGGCTGCCGTTTCCATGGAAACGGAACAATTGTGAAAAATTCCAGTTTTTGGTTTTGTGAATTATTTAGAGATGCTTTAACTCAGAATCATCATATTTTATCACAATGTAGGTGCCAGCCATATATTGGTTTTGGATGATATTGGCAATCATTGGAACCACTATGTTGCCATGGAAACTACCCCAAAAATTTCCAAAATTTCAAAATGCTCCAAATTTTTTCAAACTTCATAGTAACGATGAGCAACTTTGGTAGATGCGTAATTTGGCGTTGGAATTTCCAAAATGTCTGCCGTTACCATGGAAACAGTGCATAAGTGTCAAAATGCTCTAAAAACCTCAGGGTTTGGTAAATAATTTTGGTATGCTAGAACTTGAAATCATCAAATCTTTACACAATATAGTTGTCCACTATATACAGGTTTTTAATGATTTTGACAATCATTGGAACCACTCTGTTACCATGGATACAGGACCAAATATTTCAAAAATTTCAAAATGCTCCAAAATTGATCAAACTTAATAGGATTGTTGACTGGCAAGTCTGGATGAGACTTTTGACTTTGAAATTTTCAAAATGGCTGCCGTTGCCATGGAAACAGCAGAAATGTGATTTTTTTTTAAATGCTCTGAACATACTGAAAATTTACAGAAAGATGTATTGCCATGCATATATCATGTATATGTGCATTCACTGTTCAACAATTTTGAAATGGCTGCCGCTTAGTGGCAATTTGGGAAGGGTGACATCCGCTATTGCTTGCAATGGCAATTCTAGTTATTATGTCACCCGATCGACAATGTCGGGTGACATATTGCTTTTCCTCTGTTTCTTTTTCCCTATTATTATTATTTTTCTTCCACCTAATTTTGTCCAGCAGTTTTCTCAGAGCCAAAGAAACCAATCTAAATGATAGTTCACTATAACAAGGAATCCTGACTTTCGAGTTGCAGTGTAACTTTGGAACTAAAAAATGGCTGCTGTTACCATGGAAACAGAACAATTGTGAACAAATCCAGTTTTTGGTTTTAATGAATTATTTGGATATGCTTAAACTCAGAATCAATATATTTTAATACAATGTAGGTGCAGACTATATACTGGTTTTGGGATGATTTTGGCAATCATTGGAACTGCTATGTTTCCATGGATACTACACCAAAAATTTCAAAAATATGGAAATGCTCCAAATTTTATAAAACTTCACAGTAACGATAAGCAACATTGGTAGATGTGGAATTTGGCGTTGGAATTTCGAAAGTGTCTGCCGTTACCATGGAAACAATGCAAAACAGGTCAAAATGGTCCAAAAACACCTAAAAGTGGCATTTACTTTCTTAAAATGGTAGGTCAAATTGATCGAAACTTTGATGGTATGGTCCCTCCCATGTACCAATGTGGTATATGCCATTAAATTTTGGCACTGGTCTCTGTTGTCATAGGAACCATCACAAATGTCAAAAATTTCGAAAATTTCAAAATGCTCCAAAATTGATGAAACTTAAATGGATTGTAGACTGGCAAGTCTGGATGAGACTTTTGAAGTTGGAATTTCTAAAATGGCCACCGTTGCCATGGAAACTGGAAAAGTGTCAAATATTTTCTAAATGCTCCAAACTTAATGAAACTTAATATTATTGTAAACTGACATGTATAGATGAGACTTTTGACTTTGAAACTTTCAAAATGGCTGCCGTTGCCATGGAAACAGCAAAAATGTCATGTTTTTAAAAATGATCTGAATGTACTGAAAATTTACAGAAAAATGTATAGCCATGCAAATATGTGCATTCACTGTTAAAAGTTTTTGAAATGGCTGCCGCTTAGTGGCAATGGGGGGAAGGGTGACATCCGCTATTGCTTGCAATAGCAATTCTAGTTATGTCACCCGATCGACAAAGTCGGGTGACATATTGCTTTTCCTCTGTTTCTTTTTCCCTATTATTATTATTATTATTATGTCACCCGATCGACAATGTCGGGTGACATATTGCTATTCCTCTGTTTCTTTTTCACTATTATTATTATTATTATGTCACCCCTTTGAAAAAGGGGGGATATATTGTTATTCTACGAATTTTTTCTTCCACACCTTTTGTCCAGCCGATTTCTCGGAGATGCCTTGACATATATTTATAAAACTGCACCATAATGACAATCCCCATGTGCAAAGTTGCAGTAAGCATGGAATGGTTCAAGATGGCCGCCGTTTCCATGGAAACGGCAAAAATGTAAAAAACCGAAAAATGGTCCAAATTTAATGAAACTTTCAGAACTAATAACTCATCGTTAGAAGGCGTGACATCCATCTTAAGAACTTTTAAAATGGCTACCGTTGTCATGGAAACGGTCCAAACGTGAAAAAAACGAAAATAAATCCTTAATTAATTCATAGAAAATAAACCGCTACAGATACGGCAAAAAAAACCGTAAGTAGAAAACAGCAGTATAAACTGTAGAATTCATTGCCGTTGGAATTTTTAAGATAGCTGCTGTTACCATGGAGATAACGCTAAAAGTGCACATTGGACCCATATGGTAAAAAACGTCAAAGTAACATTTTCGTACAAATTTTAAGCTCATTCCCGTTTAAATGCTATTGTATTGTCATCTGTCTTCGAAATTTTCAAAATGGCCGCCGTTGCCATGGAAACAGCCTTACAAAAAAAAAAAAAAAAAAAAAAAAAAAAAACTCGAAAATTTGAGACAAAATTCTGTGATGAAGACTATGTGCAAAACATCTTCTAGAATATGCTAGAAGAAAACGAATATATAATTTAACGTGCTTCTTTCTATTCTATACAAAAATCGTGCTCTGAAGAGAAAATCGCCACTGAGAGAGAGAGAGAGAAACATGAAGAGTACACATAATTGACATTTCTGCACTTGCATTAAAGTACACATCCGTTAATCGAACACCTGCAAAAATATACACATTAGCTGAAATCAATCGATAAGCGTGTAATTAAATTGTACAAGATAAAATACTTGTATCGTGTGATACGCGTGATATTGAAGAATAAAATGAACAGTTAGTATGCCGCTCCGTCAATATATACACATGTTGTCTGTCCAAGGTCCCCTCTAAAAAGAATAGTAATGTACTAACTCCACGATAATATACTTCAGTATCACGTGACAGCACCTTTCTTCCTCAAGCGTGTGTCTAATTTAAGATTTTAAAGAGTTCCCCAACTATAAATAGACATCACTCTTAGTCTCCGAGAAGAGAAAAAAGGGGAGGGGGGGGGGGGGGGGGGTCAAAGGCATGTATACTAGACGTGCCATGTGACTTTGATACACTCAAACTGGTTGCTGCTACTGTGACAATGTCAAGAACGGGGTGACATCCTCCGCTATTGCTTGCAATGGCAAATCTAGTTATGGCACCCTCAACGGAGTTGGGGTGACGTATTGTTATTCTACGTTTCTTTTTTTTCTTATTATTATTTTTCTTGCAACACATTTTGTCCAGGCGATATCTCCAAATCTAAAGTACCAAAGTTGATGGAACTTTACTATATTAAGGACCCCCATGTGCAGAGTTGCAGGAAGCATGGAATGGTTCAAGATGGCTGCCGTTTCCATGGAAACAGAACAAATGTGAAAAAATCCAGTTTTTGTTTTTGGTGAACTGTTTGGATATGCTTTAACTCAGAATCATTATATTTGAATACAATGGAGGTGCCCACTATATACAGGTGTTGGATGATTTTGGCACTCATTGGAACTACTATGTTGCCATGGAAACTACACCAAAAATTTCCAAAATATGGAAATGCTCCAAATTTTTTGAAACTTCACAGTAATGATGAGCAACATTGGAAGATGTGGAATTTGGCGTTGGAATTTCCAAAATATCTGTTGTTACCATGGAAATAATGCAAAAAGGTCAAAACTTTGAATTTTCACAGAACATTCCGGAACATCAATGTTAAATTTATTCTAGAGACATTAAATGGTATATGATGGTATATATGATTATGGAGGGAAAAAATTGCACTTTTGGAATATTCAAAATGGCCGCCGTTACCATGGGAACAGCAAAATTATGAAAAACTTCAAAATGCTTTAAATTTAATGAAACTTATAACACATTTTGCCTAGCTTATGTAGACTTAACTTTTGAGTTTCGAATTTTCAAAATGGCCGCCGTTGCCATGGAAACAGCAAAAATATTCTAAATGGCTGCCGCTGGCCTGGCAATGGGGAAAGGGTGCCATCCGCTATTGCTTGCAATGGCAAATCTAGTTATGGCACCCTCAACGGAGTTGGGGTGACGTATTGTTATTCTACGTTTCTTTTTTTTCTTATTATTATTTTTCTTGCAACAAATTTTGTCCAGGTGATTTCTCGAAATCCAATGGACCAATGTTGATGGAACTCTTCTATAGTAAGGACCCCCATGTGCAGAGTTGCAGTAAGCATGGAATGGTTCAAGATGGCTACCGTTTCCATGGAAACAGAACAAATGTGAAAAAATCCTGTTTTTTGTTTTGGTGAACTGTTTTGATATGCTTTAACTCAGAAACATTATATTTTAATACAATGTAGGTGCCCACTATATACAGGTGTTGGATGATTTTGACACTCATTGGAACTACTATGTTGCCATGGAAACTACACCAAAAATTTCAAAAATATCAAAATGCTCCAAACTTAATGAAACTTCACAGTAACGATGAGCAACATTGGAAGATGTGGAATTTGGCGTTGGAATTTTCAAAATATCTGTTGTTACCTTGGAAACAATGCAAAAAGGTCAAAACTTTGAATTTTCACAGAACATTCCAGAACGTCAATGTTAAATTTATTCTAGAGACATCAAATGGTATATGATTATGGAGGGAAAAAATTGCAGCGGGGGTTTGACTTTGGAATATTAAAAATGGCCGCAGTTACCATGGAAACAGCAAAAATATGAAAAACTTCAAAATGCTTTAAATTTAATGAAACTTATAACAAAATGTTGCCTAGCTTATGAAGACTTGACTTTTGAGTTTAGAATTTTCAAAATGGCCGCCGTTTCCATGGAAACAGCAAAAATATCCAAAATTTCAAAATGCTTCAAACCTAATGAAACTTTGCAAAAATGTTACTAGACATCTGTAGATGCACTATTTGACTTTGGAATTTTCAAACTGGCTGCGGCTCACCTGGCAATGGGGGAAGGGTGCCATCCGTTATTGCTAGCAATTACAAATCTAGTTATTATTATTATTCTTCCACCTAGTTTTGTCCGGCAGTTTTCTCAGAGCCAAAGGAACCAATCTGAATGATGGTGCACTATAACAAGGAACCCTGACTTTCCAGTTGCAGTGCAACTTTGGAACTAAAAAATGGCTGCCATCACCATGGAAACCGAAAAATAATGGAAAATTCCAGTTTTTGGTTTTGATGAATTATTTGGAAATGCTTTAACTTAGAATCATTATATTTTGATACAATGTAGGTGCCGGGCATATACTGCTTTGGGATGATTTTGGCAATCATTGGAACTACTATGTTGCCATGGATACTGCACCAAAAAATTCCAAAATATGGAAATGCTCCAAATTTTATAAAACTTCTCAGTAACGATGAGCAACATTGGTAGATAAAGAATTTGGAGTTGGAATTTCGAAAATGTCTGCCGTTACCATGGAAACAATGCAAAACTGGTCAAAATGGTCCAAAAACCTAAAGGTGGCATATACTTTCTTAAAATGGTAGGTCAAATTGATTGAAACTTTGATGGTATGGTCCCTCCCATATACCAATGTGGTATCTGCAATTTAATTTTGGGAATAGTGTCTGTTGTCATAGGAACCAATCAAAATGTCAAAAATTTCAAAAATTTCAAAATGCTCCAAAATTGATGAAACTTTATAGGATTGTTGACTGGCAAGTCTGCATGAGACTTTTGAAGTTGGAATTTCCAAAATGGCCACCGTTACCATGGAAACTGCGGAAATGTCAAATATTTTCAAAATCCATCCAAACTTTATGAAACTTAATACTATTGTTAACTTGCATGTATAGATGAGACTTTTGACTTTGGAATTTTCAAAATGGCTGCCGTTGCCATGGAAACAGCAAAAATGTGAAATTTTCTAAAATGCTCTCAATGTACTGAAAATTTACAGAAAGATGTACTGCAATGCATATATGTGCATTCACTGTTCAACAATTTTGAAATGGTTTGCCGCTTAGTGGCAATGGGGGGAAGGGTGACATCCGCTATTGCTTGCAATGGCAATTCTAGTTATTATTATTATTTTTCTTCCACCTAATTTTGTCCGGCAGTTTTTTTGGAGCCAAAGGAACCAATCTGAATGATGGTGCACTATAACAAGGAACCCTGACTTTCGAGTTGCAGTGCAACTTTGGAACTAAAAAATGGCTGCCATCACCATGGAAACAGAAAAATAGGGGGAAAATATAATTTTAGAGTTCGGCCAATTATTTGAGAATGGTTATGCTTAAAATCTTTAGATTTTGATACAATGTAGGTGCCCACTATACACTGGTTTTGGGATGATTTTGGCAATCATTGGAACTGCTATGTTGCCATGGATACTACACCAAAAATTTCCAAAATATGGAAATGCTCCAAATTTATTGAAACTTCACAGTAACGATGAGCAACATTGGTAGATGTGGAATTTGGCGTTGGAATTTTGAAAATGTCTGCCGTTACCATGGAAACAATGCAAAACAGGTCAAAATGGTCCAAAAAACACCTAAAAGTGGCATTTACTTTCTTAAAAGGGTAGGTGAAATCCATTGAAACTCTGATGGTATGTTCCCTCCCATGTACAAATGTGGTATCTGCCATTAGAAATTTGGAATGGTCTGTGTAACCATAGAAACCAGCCAAAATGTCAAAAATTTCAAAAATTTCAAAATGCTCAAAACGTAATGAAACTCACTATGATTGTTGACTGTCAACTCTGCATGAAACTTTTGAAGTTGGAATTTCCAAAATGGCTACCATTGCCATGGAAACTGGAAAAATGTCAAATATTTTCAAAATGCTCCAAACTTAATGAAACTTAATAATGTTGTCACCTGGCATGTATAGATGAGACTTTTGACTTTGAAACTTTCAAAATGGCTGTCGTTGCCATGGAAACAAGGCAAAAATGTCATATTTTGAAAAATGATCTAAATGTACTGAAAATTCACAGAAAAATGTATAGCCATGCAAATATGTGCATTCACTGTTAAAAGTTTTGGAAATGGCTGCCGCTTCGTGGCAATGGGGGGAAGGGTGACATCCGCTATTGCTTGCAATGGCAAATCTAGTTATTTTTATTCTTCCACACATTTTGTCCATACTATTTCTCAGAATTGGTCAGACCAATGTTGATGGAACTATACCATAATATGAATCGGCATGTTAAGTTGTGCAAGAGACATTGGAATGGTAAAAAATGGCCGCCGTTGCCATGGAAACTGATCAAATGTGAAAAAAAATGCAAATTTTAAATCTTTCATTATAAGACCTACCTGGATGAAACTTAGTGGTAATGTTCCTTGGTATACCTAGATGTTGTGACAATATAAGAAAATTCCAAAATGGCCGCCATTGTCATGGAAACAGGGCGAAAGTTTAACATTGGACCTATGGGAAAATACATAGAAGATGCATTTTTCTTGAAAAATATAGCATCAATCCCAATGAAACTTTATAGATATGTAACATGGCATGTCCCAAAGTGGCACCTGTCTTTGGAATTTTAGAAATGGTACCCGTTACCATGGAAATAGCAAAAATTTCAAAAATTTCAAAATGCTCCAAAATTAATGAAACGTTACAACAATGTTAATACACATCTGTAGATGCAATCTTTGACTTTGGAATTTTCAAAATGGCTGCCGCTCACCTGGCAATAGGGGAAGGGTGCCATCCGCTATTGCTTGCAATGGCAAATCTAGTTATTATTTTTTTTCTTCCACTTTTTTTGTCCAGCTTATATCTTGGAATTTTATGAACCAATGTTAATGGAACTTAACCTTAATGTTAAACAGCATGTGCAGATTTGCAATCGGGGTATGGCATTTTCAAAATGGCCGCCGGTACCATGGAAACAGCAAAAATGTCCAAAAAATCAAAATGCTCAAAAGTTAATGAAACTTCACACAAATATTGACTGGCATATGGAGATGTCCCATTTGACTTTGGAATTTCCAAAATGGCCGCTGTTACCATGGAAACAAGCTAAAATATCAAAAATTCTAACTCTTTCGTTATAAGACCCAACTGGATGAAACTTTATGAAAATGTTACCCAGTATGCTAAGATGTCAAGACAATATTTGGACAGTTCAAAATGGCCGCCGTTGTCATGGAAACTGGGAGCAAGTTTTGCATTGAACCTATGGAAAAATGCATAAAATCAGCATTTTCTCAGAGAGTGTTTCACCAAAGTCAATTAAACTATACTGATTTATAACATGACATGTGGCAAAGAGATGTCTGCTTTTAGAATTTTGGAATTATCTAATGTAACCATGGTTGCAGCACAAATGTTCAAAATTTCAAAAAAAATTTAAGTGCTGCAAACTGGATGAAACTTTACAGGAATGGTAACTGATTTGTGCAGAGTTGCATTTTGAAGTTGGAATTTCCAAAATGGCCACCGTAACCATGGAAACAGCAAAATTTTCAAAATTTTCAAAATGCTCCAAAATTGATGAAACTTTACAACAATATTAATAGACATCTATTAATGCGCTCTCTGACTGAAATTTTCAAAATGGCTGCCGTTCACCTGGTAAGGTGGAACGAGGGTGCCATCCGTTATTGCTAGCAATTACAAATCTAGTTATGGCACCCTCAACGGAGTTGGGGTGACGTATTGTTATTCTACGTTTCTTTTTTTTCTTATTATTATTATGGCACCCTTAACGGAGTTGGGGTGACGTATTGTTATTGTACGTTTCTTTTTTATGGCACCCTCAACGGAGTTGGGGTGACATATTGTTATTCTACGTTTCTTTTTATGGCACCCTCAACGGAGTTGGGGTGACATATTGTTATTCTACGTTTCTTTTTTTTCTTTTTATTATGTCACCCTGACGGAGGTCGGGTGACATATTGTTATTGTTCGATTCTTTTTTATTATTCTTATTCCACACTTTTTGTCCAGCTTAGTTCTCGGAACTGAACGGACCAAAGTTGATGGAACTATAACATAATGTTGATCACCATGTCTAGTTGTGCACCTGACTTTGGAATTAAAAACATGGCTGCCATTGCCATGGAAACAGCAAACATATGAAAAATTTCATGGAACATTCCAGAACATAAGGGTTAAATTAATTCTACAGCCCTTAAATGTGATATGATGGTATAATATTATGGACAGCACAATATGAAGCAGCAGTATGACTGGAATTTTCAAATGTTGCCATGGAAACTGTTCAAAAATAGCAAAATTTTGAAAATTCTTCAAAAATGTATGAAACGTTACAGAAATGTTAATTTGTAAATCTAGATGCGGCATTCAACTTTGGAATTTCCAAAATGGCTGCCGTTACCATGGCTGCTGTTAAGTGGCAATTGGTGGACCAGGGTGACATCCGCTATTGCTTGCAATGGCAATTCTAGTTATTATTATTTTTATTCTTCCACACATTTTGTCCATACTATTTCTCAGAATTGGTCAAACCAATGTTGATGGAACTGTACCATAATATGAACCGCCATGTTAAGTTGTGCAAGAGACATTGGAATGGTAAAAAATGGCCGCTGTTACCATGGAAACAGAACAAATGTGAAAAAATCCAGTTTTTAGTTTCGGTGAACTGTTTGGTTATGCTTTAACTCAGAATCATTATATTTTAATACAATATAGGTGCCCATTATATACAGGTGTTTGATGATTTTGGCACTCATTGGAACTACTATGTTGCCATGGAAACTACTCCAAAAAATTCAAAAATCTCAAAATGTTCCAAACTTAATGAAACTTCACAGTAACGATGAGCAACATTGGTAGATGTGGAATTTGGCGTTGGAATTTCCAAAATCGCTGTTGTTACCATGGAAACAATGCAAAAAGGGCAAAACTTTGAATTTTCACAGAACATTCTAGAACATAAATGTTTAATTTATTCTAGAGACATTAAATGGTATATGATTGTATATGATTATGGAGGGAAAAAATTGCAGCGGGGGTTTGACTTTGGAATATTCAAAATGGCCGCCGTTACCATGGAAACAGCAAAAATACAAAAAACTTCAAAATGCTTCAAATTTTCGGACACTTACAACAAATGTTGCTCAGCTAATGTAGACTTGACTTTTGAGTTTGGAATTTCCAAAATGGCTGCCGTTACCATGGAAACAGCAAAAATACAAAAAACTTCAAAATGCTTCAAATTTATTGAAACTTATAACAAATGTTGCTCAGCTAATGTAGACTTGACTTTTGAGTTTGGAATTTCCAAAATGGCCGCCGTTACCATGGCTACCGCTCGCCTGGCAATAGGGGAAGGGTGCCATCCGCTATTGCTTGCAATGGCAAATCTAGTTTTTCTTATTTTTCTTCTTGCAACAAATTTTGTCCAGGTGATTTCTCGAAATCCAATGGACCAATGTTGATGGAACTCTACTATAGTAAGGACCCCCAAATGCAGAGTTGCAGTAAGCATGGAATGGTTCAAGATGGCTACCGTTTCCATGGAAACAGAACAAATGTGAAAAAATCCAGTTTTTTCTTTTGGTGAACTGTTTGGAAATGCTTTCACTCAGAAACATTATATTTTGATACAATGTAGGTGCCGGCCATATACAGGTATTGGATGATTTTGGCACTCATTGGAACTACTATGTTGCCATGGAAACTACACCAAAAATTTCAAAAATATCAAAATGCTCCAAACTTCATGAAACTTCACAGTAACGATGAGCAACATTGGAAGATGTTGAATTTGGCGTTGGAATTTCCAAAATATCTGTAGTTACCATGGAAACAATGCAAAAAGGTCAAAACTTTGAATTTTCACAGAACATTCCAGAACATCAATGTTAAATTTATTCTAGAGACATGAAACTTTATGAAAATGTTCTCCAGTATGCCAAGATGTCAAGACAATATTTTGATAGTTCAAAATGGCCGCCGTTGTCACGGAAACTAGGGCCAAGTTTTGCATTGACCCTATGGAAAAATGCATAAAATCTGCATTTTCTCAGAGAGTAGTGCACCAAAGTTAATGAAACTGTATTGATATATAACATGACATGTGGCAATGAGATGTCTGCTTTTAGAATTTTGGAATTATCTACTGTAACTATGGTTGCAGCACAAATGTTCAAAATTTCCAAAAAAAATTATGTGCTGCAAACTGGATGAAACTTTACAGGAATAGTGACTGTCATGTGCGGAGTTGCATTTTGAAGTTGGAATTTCCAAAATGGCCGCCGTAACCATGGAAACAGCAAAATTGTCCAAAATTTCAAAATGCTCAAAACTTAATGAAATTTTGCAAAAATGATAACCGGCAGGTGTAGACGCACTCTTTGACTTTGGAATTTCCAAAATGGCTGTCGCTCGCCTGGCAATGGAGGTACGAGGGTGCCATCCGTTATTGCTAGCAATTACAAATCTAGTTATGTCACCCTGACGGAGGTCGGGTGACATATTGTTATTGTACGATTCTTTTTTTCTTATTATTCTTATTCCGAACTTTTTGTCCAGCTTAGTTCTTGGAACTGAATGGACCAATGTTGATGGAACTATAACATAATGTTAATCACCATGTGTAGTTTTGCATCTAACTTTGGAATTAAAAAAATGGCTGCCATTGCCATGGAAACAGCAAAAATGTTAAAAATAGAAATGTGTTCTAATTTATATGAAACTTCTATGATATTAAGAGACACATGTACACTTCAACATGGTACATTTTTTTTCAACTGGGGGGTCTCTAGACATAATTTGAGGGGGGTGAATTTTTCATGGAACATTCCAGAACATAAGTGTTAAATTTATTCTTCAGACATTAAATGGTATATGATGGTATATAATTATGGAGAGAACAATTTGCAGAAGAAGTTAGACTTTGGAATTTTCAAAATGGCAGCCGTTACCATGGAAACATCAAAAATATGAAAAACTCCAAAATGCTTCAAATTTAATGAAACTGAAAACACATGTTGCCTAGCTAATGTTGACTTGACTTTTGTGTTTGGAATTTCCAAAATGGCCGCCGTTACCATGGAAACGGCACAATTGTTGAAAACAGAAAAACGTACATAAAGCTATGAAAACTGACAGAAAGATCTTTTGTTATGGATATATCTGAATTTACTGATGGAACATTTCGAAATGGCTGCCGTTTAGTGGCAATTGGGGAACCAGGGTGACATCCGCTATTGCTTGCAATGGCAATTCTAGTTAAGTCACCAAAACGGAGTTTTTGGCGACTTATTGTTTTTGTATCGTTTCTTATTATTATGGCACCCTCAACCCTCAACGGAGTTGGGGTGACATATTGTTATTGTTCGTTTCTTTTTTTATTATTATGTCACCCGATCGACAATGTCGGGTGACATATTGCTTTTCCTCTGTTTCTTTGTTATTATTATTATTCTTCCAACTATTTTGTCCGCCACTTTTCTCGGAGCCAATGGAACCAATCTTAACGATAGTTAAGTATAATAGGGAACACAAAATCGCAGGTTGCAGTAGGGTCTAAGACCATAAAAAATGGCTGCCGTTTCCATGGAAACGGAACAATTGTGAAAAATTCCACTTTTTGTTTTTTTGGAATAATTTGGAGATGCTTAAACTCAGAATCATCATATTTTGATACAATGTAGGTGCCGGCCATATACTGGTTTTGGATGATTTTGGCAATCATTGGAACTACTATGTTGCCATGGAAACTACACCAAAAATTTCAAAAATATGAAAATGCTCCAAATTTTTTGAAACTTTACCATAACGATGAGCAACTTTAATAGATGTGGAATTTGGCGTTGGAATTTCCAAAATGTCTGCCGTTTCCATGGAAACAGTGCATAAGTGTCAAAATGCTCTAAAAACCTCAGGGTTTGGTGAATAATTTTGGTATGGTTGAACTTGAAATCATCAAATTTTTACACAATATAGTTGTCCACTATATACAGGTTTTGAATGATTTTGACAATCATTGGAACTCTTCTGTTACCATGGATACAGGATCAAATATTTCAAAAATTTCAAAATGCTCCAAAATTAATGAAACTTAATATGAGTGTTGACTGGCAAGACTGCATCAGACTTTTGAAGTTGGAATTTCCAAAATGGCCGCCGTTGCCATGGAAACTGCAAAAATGTCAAAAATTTTCGAAATGCTTTAAACTTATAATAAAACTTAATATTATTGTTAACTGGCATGTATAGATGAGGCTTTTGACTTTGGAATTTTCAAAATGGCTGCCATTGCCATGGAAACCGCAGAAATATGAAACTTTTTACAATGGTCTAAATGTACTGAAAATTTATAGAAAGATGTATTGCCATGCATATATGTGCATTCACTGTTAAACGATTCTGAAATGGCTGCAACTTAGTGGCAATTGGGGGAAGGGTGACATCCGCTATTGCTTGCAATGGCAATTCTAGTTATGGCACCCTAAACGGAGTTTGGGTGACATATTGTTATTCTACGTTTCTTTTTGTTTTTTTTATTATTTTTCTTCCACACATTTTTGTCCAGTCTGGAACTCTCATATGAATGGCCACAAGAAGATGGAACTATCCCATTTTGTTAACCACCAAATGAAGATTTGCTTTTTGGGGGTGGCACTTTCAAGATGGCTGCCGTTACCATGGAAACGGAACAAATGTGAAAAAATCCAGTTTTTTGTTTTAGTGAACTTTTTGGATACTATTTAACTCAGAATCATTATATTTTAATACAATGTAGGTGCCCACTATATACAGGTGTTGGATGATTTTGGCACTCATTGGAACTACTATGTTGCCATGGAAACTACTCCAAAAAATTCAAAAATCTCAAAATGTTCCAAACTTAATGAAACTTCACAGTAACGATGAGCAACATTGGAAGATGTGGAATTTGGCGTTGGAATTTCCAAAATCGCTGTTGTTACCATGGAAACAATGCAAAAAGGTCAAAACTTTGAATTTTCACAGAACATTCTAGAACATCAATGTTTAATTTATTCTAGAGACATTAAATGGTATATGATTGTGGAGAGAAAAAATTGCAGCGGGGGTTTGACTTTGGAATATTCAAAATGGCCGCCGTTACCATGGAAACAGCAAAAATACAAAAAACTTCAATATGCTTCAAATTTATTGAAACTTATAACAAATGTTGCTCAGCTAATGTAGACTTGACTTTTGAGTTTGGAATTTCCAAAATGGCCGCCGTTACCATGGTTACCGCTCACCTGGCAATAGGGGAAGGGTGCCATCCGCTATTGCTTGCAATTGCAAATCTAGTTATTATTCTTATTCTTCTCTTTCTGACCCCTTAAACTGTCCTACCATTTTCTTTAAAGCATTAGGGGATGGAAACTTGATATTTATTCTGGGTATAGGTCTGCATCATGGGGGTTGCAGAACCCAATGTCCGTGATACCAGGGTGTCATCTTGGCATAATTAGGGGGGCTCAAAGATGGGTGGGGTCAATTTTTTTTTGCATTTCATCAATTTTCTGCTGTAAATAGAGTAGATGGTATTATATTTTCTTTTATGAATATTTAGAGACACATGTCAGCTTCAACTTGGAACTAATTTTATTTCAGTAGGGGGTCTCCTTGGCATAATTTTAGGGGGGTGAATTTTTATGGAACATTCCAGAACATCAATGTCAAATTAGTTCTAGAGACATTAAATGGTACATGATTGTAAATAATTATGGAGGGAACACATTACAGTAAGGGTTGGACTTTGGAATATTCAAAATGGCCGCCGTTACCATGGAAACAGCAAAAATATGAAAAACTTCAAAATGCTTCAAAATTATTGAAACTTATAACAAATGTTGCCTAATGTATGTAGACTAAACTTTTGAGTTTGGAATTTTCAAAATGGCCGCCGTTGCCATGGAAACAACAAAAATGTCCAAAAATTTCAAAATGCTTCAAAATTGATGAAACTTAAAACAAATGTTGCCTACCATATGTGGACATTACTTTTGACTTCAAAATTTCCAAAATGGCCGCCGTAACCATGGAAACGGCAAAAATGTTAAAATATCAAAATCCATTCGATTTAATGAAACTTTACACATAGGTAATTTGGCATCATTGATACCGCAGAACAAACGATTTGGAGTCCGTTTTGGTGACTTTTGTGTTAGCATCCTAACACAGGATTACTTGTTTTTCTTATTTTTCTTATTTTTTTTCCACCTAATTTTGTCCAGGAGATTTCTGGAAATCCAATGGACCAAAGTTGATGGAACTCTATAATACAGAGGACCCTTAGGTGAAGAGTTGCAGGTACCATGGAATAGTTCAAGATGGCTGCCGTTACCATGGAAACGGAACAAATGTGAAAAATCCAATTTTTTGTTTTGGTGAACTGTTTGGATATGCTTTAACTCAGAATCATTATATTTTAATACAATGTAGGTGCCCACTATATACAGGTGTTGGATGACTTTGGCACTCATTGGAACTACTATGTTGCCATGGAAACTACACAAAAAATTTCAAAAATATCAAAATGCTCCAAACTTCATGAAACTTCACAGTATTGATGAGCAACATTGCTTGATGTGGCATTTGGAGTTGGAATTTCCAAAATACCTGTTGTTACCATGGAAACAATGCAAAAAGGTCAAAAATTTCCAAAAAAATAAAAATGCTGCAAACTGGATGAAACTTTACAGGAATGGTCACTGGCATAAGCAGAGTTGACATTTGAAGTTGGAATTTTCAAAATGACCGCCGTAACCATGGAAACAGCAAAAATGTCAAAAACTTCAAAATGCTTCAAACTTAATGAAACTTCACAACAATGTTAATAAACATGTGTAAAAGCTTTCTTTGACTTTGAAATTTTCAAAATGGCTGCCACTCGCCTGGCAATGGGGGAAGGGTGCCATCCACTATTGCTAGCAATGGCAAATCTAGTTATTATGTCACCCTGACGGAGGTCGGGTGACATATTGTTATTGTACGATTCTTTTTTTTATTATTATTATTCCACACTTTTTTGTCCAGACTATTTCTCAGAATATGATGGACCAATTGTTATGGAACTATACCAAAATGTTAATGGCCATGTGCAGAAGTGCAGTCGAGTGTTGGCATATCCAACATGGCTGCCGTTGTCATGGAAACAGCAAGAATGTGAAAAATCGGAAAATCTCTAAAATTGAATGGAACTTTGTGAAAATGTTCTTTGGCATGTGAGGATCTGCCATCCATCTTTGGAATTTCCAAAATGGCCGCTGTTGCCATGGAAACAGTACAAATCTTAAAATTTTCAAAATGCTTAAAACTTCCAGAAAATTAGCAGAATGATGTGTTGTTAAATAAATATGTCATTCAATGTTAAAAAAAATCAAAAGGACTGCCACTTAGTGGCAATTGGGGGACCAGGGTGACATCCGCTATTGCTTGCAATGGCAATTCTAGTTTTTATTATTTTTCTTCCACACATTTTGTCCAGGCGATTTGTCGAAATCCATAGGACTAAAGTTGATGGAACTTTTCCATATTAAGGACCCCCATGTACAAAGTTGCAGGAAACATGGAATGGTTTAAGATGGCTACCGTTACCATGGAAACAGAACAAATGTGAAAAAATCCAGTTTTTTGTTTTGGTGAACTGTTTGGATATGCTTTATCTTAGAATCATTATATTTTTTTACAATGTAGGTGCCCACTATATACAGGTGTTGGATGATTTTGGTGATCATTGGAACTACTATGTTGCCATGGAAACAACACCAAAAATTTCAAAATTCTCAAAATGCTCCAAACTTCAAGAAACTTCACAGTGACGATGAGCAACATTGGAAGATGTGGCATTTGGCGTTGGAATTTCCAAAATATCTGTTGTTACCATGGAAACAATGCAAAAATGTCAAAAATTTCAAAAAAAATGAATATGCTGCAAACTGGATGAAACTTTACAGGAATAGTAACTAGCATAAGAAAAATTGCATTTTGAAGTTCGAATTTTCAAAATGGCCGCCATAACCATGGAAACAGCAAAAATATCCAAAATTTCAAAATGCTTCAAACTTAATGAAACTTGGCAAAAATGTTACTAGACATCTCTAGATGCACTATTTGACTTTAAAATTTTCAAAATGGCTGCCGCTCACCTGGCAATGGGGGAAGGGTGCCATCCGTTATTGCTAGCAATTACAAATCTAGTTATGGCACCCTCAACGGAGTTGGGGTGACATCTTGTTATTGTTCGTTTCTTTTTTTTCTTTTTATTATTATGGCACCCTAAACGGAGTTTGGGTGACATATTGTTATTCTACGTTTCTTTTTTTATGTCACCCGATCGACAATGTCAGGTGACATATTGCTATTCCTCTGTTTCTTTTTCACTATTATTATTATTATGGCACCCTCAACAGAGTTGGGGTGACATATTGTTATTGTTCGTTTCTTTTTTTTCTTATTATTATGGCACCCTCAACGGAGTTGGGGTGACATATTGTTATTGTTCGTTTCTTTTTTTTCTTTTTATTATTATTATTTTTATTCTTCCACACATTTTGTCCATACTATTTCTCAGAACTGGTCATACCAATGTTGATGGAACTGTACCATAATATGAACCGCCATGTTAAGTTGTGCAAGAGACATTGGAATGGTAAAAAATGGCCGCTGTTACCATGGAAACTGAACAAATGTGAAAAAATCCAGTTTTTGGTTTTGGTGAACTATTTGGATACTATTTAACTCAGAATCATTATATTTTAATACAATGTAGGTGCCCACTATATACAGGTGTTGGATGATTTTGGCACTCATTGGAACTACTATGTTGCCATGGAAACTACTCCAAAAAATTCAAAAATCTCAAAATGTTCCAAACTTTATGAAACTTCACAGTAACGATGAGCAACATTGGAAGATGTGGAATTTGGCGTTGGAATTTCCAAAATCGCTGTTGTCACCATGGAAACAATGCAAAAAGGTCAAAACTTTGAATTTTCACAGAACATTCTAGAACATCAATGTTTAATTTATTCTAGAGACATTAAATGGTATATGATTGTATATGATTATGGAGGGAAAAAATTGCAGCAGGGGTTTGACTTTGGAATATTCAAAATGGCCGCCGTTTCCATGGAAACAGCAAAAATACAAAAAACTTCAAAATGCTTCAAAATTAATAAAACTGAATAAAAATGATAATTTGAATGTGTAAATGCACTCTTTGACTTTGAAATCTTCTATAATTTTGCCGCTCGCCTGGCAATAGGGGATGGGTGCCATCCGCTATTGCTTGCAATGGCAATTCTAGTTTTTATTATTTTTATTCTTCCACACTTTTTGTCCAAGACAGTTCTCGGAATTGGATGGACCAATCTTGATGGAACTATGCTATAATGTTGTCCACCATGTGAAGTTGTGCACCTGACTTTGGAATGTGCAAGATGGCCGCGGTTACCATGGAAACTAAAAAAATGTAAAAGAAAATCAAAATTCTAACTCTTTCGTTATAAGAGCCAACCTTATGAAACTTTGTGCAAATGTTGGTGGTGGGGCCCCGAGGTACCAACAATACTTAGAAATTCAGAAATGGCTGCCATTGCCATGGAAACAGGCGAAATGTTTAACATAGAACATTCCAGAACATCAATGTTAAATTTATTCTAGAGACATTTTATTTTAAATGATGGTATATAATTATGGTGAGAACAAATTGCAGCAGCAGGTTGACTTTGGAATTTTCAAAATGGCCGCCGTTACCATGGAAACAGCAAAAATACAACAAACTTCAAATTGCTTCAAATTTATTGTAACTTATAACAAATGTTGCTTAGCTAATGTAAACTTGACTTTTGAGTTTGGAATTTCCAAAATGGCCGCCGTTACCATGGCTACCGCTCACCTGGCAATAGGGGAAGGGTGCCATCCGCTATTGCTTGCAATCGCAAATCTAGTTATTATTATTATTCTTCCACCTAGTTTTGTCCGGCAGTTTTCTCAGAGCCAAAGGAACCAATCTGAATGATAGTGCACTATAACAAGGAACCCTGATTTTCCAGTTGCAGTGCAACTTTGGAACTAAAAAATGGCTGCCATCACCATGGAAACCGAAAAATAATGGAAAATTCCAGTTTTTGGTTTTGATGAATTATTTGGAAATGCTTTAACTTAGAATCATTATATTTTGATACAATGTAGGTGCCGGGCATATACTGGTTTTGGATGATTTTGGCAATCATTGGAACTGCTATGTTGCCATGGATACTACACCAAAAATTTCAAAAATATGGAAATGCTCCAAATTTTATAAAACTTCACAGTAATGATGAGCAACATTGGTAGAGGTGGAATTTGGTGTTGCAATTTCGAAAATGTCTGCCGTTACCATGGAAACAATGCAAAACAGGTCAAAATAGTCCAAAAACCTTTAAGTGGCATTAACTTTCTTAAAATGGTAGGTCAAATTGATCGAAACTTTGATGGTATGGAACCTCCCATGTACCAATGTGGTATATGCCATTAAATTTTGGGAATGGTCTCTGTTGCCATAGGAACCATCACAAATGTCAAAAATTTCAAAAATTTCAAAATGCTCCAAATTTGATGAAACTACTTAATATGATTGTAGACTGGCAAGTCTGGATGAGACTTTTGAAGTTGGAATTTCCAAAATGGCCACGGTTGCCATGGAAACTGCAAAAATGTCAAATATTTTCAAAATGCTCCAAACTTAATGAAACTTAATATTATTGTAAACTGACATGTATAGATGAGACTTTCGACTTTGAAACTTTCAAAATGGCTGCCGTTGCCATGGAAACAGCAAAAATGTCATGTTTTAAAAAATGATCTAAATGTATTAAAAATTTACAGAAAAATGTATAGCCATGCAAATATGGGCATTCACTGTTAAAAGTTTTTGAAATGGCTGCCAGTTAGTGGCAATGGGGGGAAGGGTGACATCCGCTATTGCTTGCAATAGCCATGTAAATATGTTAACTAAAATTGGAAAAATTGTTCTTGTTCAGCATTGATCACAGTTATTTTATCTACTAACCTTCATTTTATCTCCTTTTTCAGCATAATTATATTGGGCAGATGCCCCCCAGACCTGGCGGGAAAGCCAGGGTCAGGGGAACCCCTGCCCAATTTTTTTTAGGGGTGTTTAAAAATATGTGTAATAGGCCTAAAATACACAGCACCGTCTAGTCAAAATGGAGAATTCAATTGTCACTTTTATCCTCTTCCCTTATGAAACTTATATCCTCGTCGTCTGTTTGGCTGCACGGGATGCTTAAAAAACATAGCCATGTCAAGTCACAATAGGGAATTAAATTGTTGTCACCTATTTATTTGTGTTGTAGTCCTGTAATATTATGTTGTCATTTCAATGTTATATTTAACTTTGCCATTAAAGTGCGAGGTTTGGCATGCCACAAAACCAGGTTCAACCCACCACTTTTATTCCCCTTTAAAAGTGTCCTGTACCAAGTCAGGAAGATGGCCATTGTTATATTATTGTTCGTTTCTGTGTATGTTGCATTTTAACGTTGAGTCGTTTGTGTTTTCTCTTATTTTTGAGATATTGAGATCAGACGTGGCACGGTACTTGTCTATCCCAAATTCATGTATTTGGTTTTCATGTTATATTTGTTATTCTCGTGGTGTTTTGTCTGATGCTTGGTCCGTTTCTGTGTTTGTCTATCCCAAATTCATGTATTTGGTTTTCATGTTATATTTGTTATTCTCGTGGTGTTTTGTCTGATGCTTGGTCCGTTTCTGTGTGTGTTACGTTTCGGTGCTATGTCGTTGTTCTCTTATATTTAATGCGTTTCCCTCGGTTTTAGTTTGTTACCCCGATTTTGTTTTTTGTCCATGGATTTATGAGTTTTGAACAGCGGTATACTACTGTTGCCTTTATTTGGTCCTCCTCGGTAAAGACGTGAAATTCTTGTCGTCTGTTTGGTTTTACGGGATGCTTAAAATACACAGCAACATCTGGTCACAACGGGGAATTTAATTGTCGTCACTTTGCACCTTTAAACGTTAGGATGTAAAACCCTTGTCTGTTAGGCTGTATCGGATGTTTTAAATACATAGCCACGTCTGGTCAGAATGAGGACTTTACTGTTGTCACCTTGGTCCTCCTTCTTTACAAAGTTCAACTCTTGTCGGTTTTTGGCTGTACGGGATGATTAAAATACACAGCCATGTCTAGTCAGGATGAGGAATGTTATTGTTGTCACTTTGGTCCTCCTGCGTAAAGACGTTAAATTCTTGTCGTCTGTTTGGCTGTATGGGATGCTTAAGATACACAGACACGTTTCGTCAGAACAGGTAATTTAATTGTTGTCACATTGCACCTTTAAGAGTTAGGATGTAAAACCCTTGTCTGTTTGATTATACGATGTAAAACCCTTGTCTGTTTGGTTATACGATGTAAAATCCTTGTCCTTTTGACTGTACAGTATGCTTTCAATACACAGCTACGTCTGCTTAGAATGGGGAATTTAATTCTTATCAGGTTGATCCTCCATCATGGGAAAATAAACCCTTGTCGTCTGTTTGGCTGTATGGGATGTATAAGTACACAGCCACGTCTAATCAGAATGGGAGATTTAATTTAGTGTCACTTTGATCGTGCTCTGTATGGACGTGATACCCTTGTTGTCTGTTTGGCTGTAGGGGGATGCCTAAAATACACAGCACCGTCTAGTCAAAATGGGGAATTCAATTGTCACTTTTATCCTCCTCCTCTCGTCGTCTGTTTGGCTGTGGTTCTCCTGCGTAAAGACGTTAAATTCTTGTCGTCTGTTTGGCTGTATGGGATGCTTAAAATACACAGACACGTTTCGTCAGAACAGGTAATTTAATTGTTGTCACATTGCACCTTTAAGAGTTAGGATGTAAAACCCTTGTCTGTTTGGTTATACGATGTAAAACCATTGTCTGTTTAGTTATACGATGTAAAATCCTTGTCCGTTTGGCTGTACAGTATGCTTTCAATACACAGCTACGTCTGCTTAGAATGGGGAATTTAATTGTTATCACGTTGATCCTCCATCATCGGAAAATAAACCCTTGTCTGTTTGGCTGTATGGGATGTATAAGTACACAGCCACGTCTAATCAGAATGGGAGATTTAATTTAGTGTCACTTTGATCGTGTTCTGTATGGACGTGATTACCCTTGTTGTCTGTTTTGCTGTAGGGGGATGCCTAAAATACACAGCACCGTCTAGTCAAAATGGGGAATGTTATTGTTGTCACTTTGGTCCTCCTGCGTAAAGACGTTAAATTCTTGTCGTCTGTTTGGCTGTATGGGATGCTTAAGATACACAGACACGTTTCGTCAGAACAGGTAATTTAATTGTTGTCACATTGCACCTTTAAGAGTTAGGATGTAAAACCCTTGTCTGTTTGATTATACGATGTAAAACCCTTGTCTGTTTGGTTATACGATGTAAAATCCTTGTCCTTTTGACTGTACAGTATGCTTTCAATACACAGCTACGTCTGCTTAGAATGGGGAATTTAATTCTTATCAGGTTGATCCTCCATCATGGGAAAATAAACCCTTGTCGTCTGTTTGGCTGTATGGGATGTATAAGTACACAGCCACGTCTAATCAGAATGGGAGATTTAATTTAGTGTCACTTTGATCGTGCTCTGTATGGACGTGATACCCTTGTTGTCTGTTTGGCTGTAGGGGGATGCCTAAAATACACAGCACCGTCTAGTCAAAATGGGGAATTCAATTGTCACTTTTATCCTCCTCCTCTCGTCGTCTGTTTGGCTGTGGTTCTCCTGCGTAAAGACGTTAAATTCTTGTCGTCTGTTTGGCTGTATGGGATGCTTAAAATACACAGACACGTTTCGTCAGAACAGGTAATTTAATTGTTGTCACATTGCACCTTTAAGAGTTAGGATGTAAAACCCTTGTCTGTTTGGTTATACGATGTAAAACCATTGTCTGTTTAGTTATACGATGTAAAATCCTTGTCCGTTTGGCTGTACAGTATGCTTTCAATACACAGCTACGTCTGCTTAGAATGGGGAATTTAATTGTTATCACGTTGATCCTCCATCATCGGAAAATAAACCCTTGTCTGTTTGGCTGTATGGGATGTATAAGTACACAGCCACGTCTAATCAGAATGGGAGATTTAATTTAGTGTCACTTTGATCGTGTTCTGTATGGACGTGATTACCCTTGTTGTCTGTTTTGCTGTAGGGGGATGCCTAAAATACACAGCACCGTCTAGTCAAAATGGGGAATTCAATTGTCACTTTTATCCTCTTCCTTTAGAAAACTTATATTCTCGTCGTCTGTTTGGCTGTACGAGATGCTTAAAATACATAGCCATGTCAAGTCACAATAAGGATTTAAATTGTTGTCACTTTTGTCCTCCTCGGTAAAGACGTGAAATTCTTGCCGTCTGTTTGGCTGTACGGGATGCTTAAAATACACAGCAACATCTGGTCAGAACGGGGAATTTAATTGTTGTCACTTTGCACCTTTAAACGTTAGGATGTAAAACCCTTCTCTGTTATGCTGTATCGGATGTTTTAAATACATAGCCACGTCTGGTCAGAATGAGGAATTTAATTTTGAATTGTTATCAAGTTGATTCTCTTCCGAAAGATGTAAAACTCTCGTTTGTTTGGCTATATAGGAAGTATAAGTTCACAGACGTCTAATCATAATGGGAGATTTTATTATTGCCACTTTCATCGCCCTCTGTAAGACCGTACAATCCTTGTCATCTGTTTGGCTGAACAGGATGTTTAAAATACACAACCACGTTCAGTGAGGATGGGTAAGATCAAATAATTTTTTGTAAATCTTGATATTTATACAAATTAAAATTTATGAAACATGCATGAAAACAAAAGCGTCTTTAGAGTAAAAACCAGATAGCTTGCAGTTTAAGGTTTTTTGTTGTTGCTGAATGATACTATATATGATCAGAAACTATTTATTGTAACATTAATATCATTTTAAAAACAATCAAAACTCTCTGTAGAGAACACTTGTTTATTAAATGCAAACCACTGATATGGATTTGCAACAAAGTATACACACTCTGAAGGATGAAATATTGTTACATTCTCAATATGTACAGGAATTTCACTTGCCATTAGAATATCATGATAATAAAACTGAATCTATAAGCAGTTGTAGTTATTCTACTTTACATACATCTGACAAGTATAAACTCAACAAGGCTGTATCAGCACTTAAAGACGAAGTATGTTATCAGTCTACTATCATTCGTGATTTTAACCTGCCATTCAAAGACTTGGTTGACGAACGGGAATTACAGCAAAAATCTGAAGAAGAGCTTGATGTCAGTAGAATTACATCAAACATAGAAAAATGTTCGAAACCTCAAAAGAAGAGTAAGCAAAACAAATCTACAAGAATGTCTAGAGAAAAAGACAAAGAACGAAAAAGGAAGCAAAGAAATTTAAAAAAAGCAGCTTGAAATTCCCTGTGAAACGTCACAATCTGTTGATGAGGATCTTTATGACACAAAATGGCAGAAAATGTATACTGAAAACGTTTCTTACAGACAACACAAAAAAGCATACAGTGAAGAGAAATACAATTTAGATCTACAAAATAAACAAGTAAAGATAGATCAAAGTAAAACGAAATATAGACAGGATAAAAAATTCCAGCAAGAAGTGAGGGGGGATAGAAGTAATAAGAAATATCAGTCTGATACCAAGTTCAAGGAAGAAGTGAAGGATAGAAGTAAAAAGAAATACCAGTCTAATGCAGATTTTCAACGAGCAGTGAAAGAAAGGAGCAAAACTAAATATCATTTGAATAAACCATTCCAAACTACCTTGAAAGAAAGAAGCATAACCAAATATCACGTGAATAAACAATTCAAACAAGCAGTGAAAGACAGAAGTAAATCCAAGTACCATGCAAATGAAGAATTTCAACAAACAGTGAAAGAAAGAAGTAAAACGAAATACAGATTGAATATACAATTTCAACAAACAGTGAAAGAAAGAAGTAAAACGAAATACAGATTGAATATACAATTTCAAAAAGCAATGAGTAAAGCAAGTAGACACAAGTATGCTTTTGATAGAACATTCCGAGAACAGAGAAAGACTTTGACTCGATTGAGGTATAGACAGAATGTGCTTCTCAGAGAAAAATACAAACGTAGACTACGTGAACAGTACAAATATGAGATAATGATACGACAAAAAAAGACATCCATGATACTACAGAGACGTTTAAACAAAAAACAGAATCGTGATGATATTGCAAATTATTTTCGACAGCAAGTTAGAGATGGGCCAAGATATGTATGTTCAGTTTGTCACAAGTTTAAGTTCAGAAAACAGGTTGTTGTATGTGACAAACTAAAATACTCAAAAAAAGGTGATAAAAGCATAGCAATGGCAAATCAATGCATAACTGAGCAATTCCATACCACTTGTTCCGATCAATGTCAAAGCAGCTGTGAAACCATATATCACAAACAATGGATTTGTTTTACCTGTCATTACCACCTTCTGAAAGGACAAATGCCAGTCGATGCCTTTGCCAATGGTCTACAATTGCCACATATTCCAGATCAACTTAACTCCTTAAATAAGTTGGAAAAACAACTCATCTCTGTAAGGATTCCCTTCATGAAAATTATACAGCTACCAAAAGGAAACCAGCGAGGATTTATAGGCCCATGTGTTTCAATTCCAACTGACATTGAGAAGACCACCAATGTTCTTCCTAGATCTGAAAATGAAGCTGAACTCATCAGATGCAAACTTAAAAGGAAACTCCAATACAAAGGCTATTGTCAGTATGAATTTGTTAGTCGAAAGAAAATATGCAAAGGATTGGAATATTTACAGCAAAACAATCCATATTATCATGATACATTACTGAATGACAAATGGACAGAACATATTCCTTCAGATTTTAAAGATCTAGTTACTGAAGAGGCAGAACTTACTGAAGTTTTAGCAGAAGAACATGATGAAGATGACAAAAAGCACGACGATGAAGACATTTCATTTAAAGACAGAGGCTTACCCTCAGACACTTGCCTTCAAGCTGTTGATTTAGGACAGGAAATTCTCGACCAACATTTCGATGACATTTTTTGTGTTGCTCCAGGTGAAGGCAATACACCTGTCAGCATGTTGCAAGAACATGGCAACGAAGCAATGTCATTTCCTGTTCAATTTCCCGAGGGATCTTTTGGATCATATGATGCAAAGAGACTAGTTTCACTAACAAGATCAAGATATTTCCATGCTCGCCTTTTTAACGCTGACACTCGATTTTCCAGTGACACGTCATACATATTCTATGCTCAGTACCTTTCAGAACTTGAGCAGGTCATATCAAAAGTCTCAATAGCATTGCGCAAAAGTAGTGGAAAAGATAAGACGGGAAATATCATTACAGCAAGAATGCTTACAGATAAAAACCAACTTAAAAGACTGTTAACAACTGATCAAGGATATAAATTTATGACACCAATCAGAGGTACACCTCCATATTGGCAGGCAACCCTTCGTGATTTAATGGCCAGTATACGCCAACTAGGAATACCTACCTGGTTTGCAACCTTCTCTGCGGCTGACTTAAGATGGAAAGAAACACTCCAAGTACTTCTTGAGCAACAAAAAAGCACACAATCTTTGGAGGATCTGGACTGGACTGGTAAATCAGAACTATTACAGTATAACCCAGTAATGAGCGCTGTGATGTTTGATCATCGATTTAATACATTCCTTAAAGAAATTATAATTAAAAAAAATGTAATTGGTAATATTAAGGACCATTTTCATAGGATTGAGTTCCAACAACGCGGCTCTCCACATGCCCATTGCCTATTTTGGATTAAAGATGCGCCTATACTTGACACACAAGATGACAAGGCAGTATGTGATTTTGTTGACAGGTTTGTAACTTGTGATCTACCTGGTAAATCTGCTGACCCTGAATTAAACGAAATAGTAAGCAGCGTACAGCAGCACAGCAAAACTCACTCTAAATCATGTGCCAAAAAAGGGACTAAATGCAGGTTTAATTTCCCCCGACCCCCTTCCGAAAATACTTTTATTTCTCGTTCCCCAAATCAAACGGGACCAAAACCGTCAAAAGAAACACTTTCCTTTGCAAAAGACATACTACTTAAGCTATGGACAACTATCAACAATTCCAATATAGAAAATATAACAACACAAAACCTGTTTATTGAAGCTGGAATAACTCAGGAGGAATTCGAAACTGCATCAAACGTTCTAACAAAGCGAACTACTGTTACTTTAAGACGTACACCAGCTGATATATGGATCAATCAGTATAACCCTACCTTACTACGTTGTTGGAATGCAAATATAGATCTGCAGTACATAACTGATGCTTATTCATGTGTTATGTACATCATTTCCTATATTTCAAAAGCAGAAAGAGAAATGGGCTTAGTCTTAGAAAATGCAAGAACAGAAGCAGCAGAAGGTAACTGTGATGCACAGGATGCCATGAAGAAAATAGGAGGCGCTTACTTCCGCCAGCGGGAAGTAAGCGCACAAGAGGCTACTTATAGGGCATGTGGTCTTCATTTGAAAGAGTCATCAAGAAAGGTTCAGTTTCTTCCTGTAGGTGACAATCAAGTGAAAATGAGCTTGCCACTCAATATCATACAAATGAAGGCCAATCAGTCGGATGACAGTATATGGATGAATTCGTTGTATGATAAATATAAGGCTCGCCCAGTCACCTTACAGTTTAATATTCTCTGTTATGCTTCATTTTCATCTGATTTCCGGGTTCTGACAGCTTCACAAATTCCAAAAAAACCTTCACAATATGTATTTCAACTGCAGAATGATCTTGGATACATTCGAAAACATTCTCGAACAGAGTCGGCCGTTGTAGCATATCCAAGATTTTCCAAAAACAAGAGTCCGGAGTTATATTTTAGATCAAGTCTACAACTTTTTTTACCCCATAGAATTGATGACCAGTTAAAACCTCTCAAATTTAAAACCTATCAGGATATGTATTTGTATGGAGCAGTTTCTCTTGATTCATCAAAAGAACCACAACAAGTTAAGACTATTGTTGAATCAAACAGACATATATTTGAAAAAAATGCAGAGGAATTAGATGAAGCACAGGACTTATTAGACAAGCAAGGACCACTTGAAGACGCATGGGCATTGATTGCTCCAGAATCCGAGGCTGAACGATTAGAAACACAGGTTAAGAAAGAACACCTTGATGATGAAGATGGTTCAGAAATACCCGATTTAGACATTTTAAACAAAAAGGGCAAAAAAGGAACGGATTTTGAAATCAGGCAAAGCATATTTACCGGTCAGCAAATACAACACCTATTGCAACAACTAAATATAGAACAAAAAAGAGTGTTTTATCAGATTAGACAGTGGTGCCTTGATAAAGTAAATGGCAAAAATCCAGACCCTTTTAAAATTTTCATCAATGGGGGTGCTGGTACAGGTAAAAGCCATTTAATTAAGTGTTTGTCTTATGAAGCAAACAAAATTTTGTCCCCGCATGCACCAAATCCAGATGATATTGTTGTCCTTATCACTGCACCAACAGCAACTGCTGCTTTCAACATTGGTGGAACAACTCTTCATCAAGCGTTTTCACTTTCAAAATCACTGCCGTTTCCTTATATTTATAAACGAGATGATGAAATAAACAAGCTTCGTGTTAAACTTCAGAACCTCCAAATATTGATTATTGACGAAATATCCATGGTCGGTCAACGTGTCCTCCTGTATATCAGTGAGCGACTTCGTCAAATCAAGCAAAGTGGAAATGCTCTATTTGGGAACATATGTGTTATTGCAGTTGGAGATTTCTACCAGCTTCCACCTGTGAAACAAAAGTGTCTCTATGACCTTAGACCAGAACACTTTTTCCCATTATGGAGTTTAAATTTTTCACTAGTAGAATTAAATCAGATCATGCGACAGAAGGAGGACTCCGAATTTGCTCAGTTATTAAATAGGTTACGTGTCAAGAAAAAAACTGAGCATCTGCTCCCTCATGATCTATCTGTATTAAAATCTTGTATGCAGCATTCAGTTCCTTTAGATAGTTTGCACATTTTTGCTACTAACAAAGAGATTGATTCTCACAACAGCAAGATGATAGACAAAGTCTGTCAACAAACAGAAACCATTATGGCACAGGATTACGACAGAAATCCGCAGACAGGTGAGCTTATCCTCAGACCTGCACCATATGACAGTTCACATGACTATTTACCAGCACAGTTGCATATTGGACCAAATGCCCGAGTAATGCTTACAAGAAATGTTGATATTACAATAGGTTTAGTCAATGGAGCTATTGGAACTGTCATAAGCATATTACCTGGCCAAAAAGGTTCCGTATTGCCGCATGCTATTAAAGTGCTGTTTGACAATAAAAACATTGGACGGAAACATACATTATCCTCACACGCAACAGAACATAAACCAATTGACATTACACCAATTGAAGAAAGCTTGAGGAAAAACGCCGTCAGATATCAATTTCCATTACAGTTAGCATGGGCCTGCACTACCCATAAAGTACAGGGAATAACCACTGACAAAGCAGTTATCTCAATGAAGAACATTTTTGCTGCTGGAATGGCTTATGTTGCTCTCAGTCGTGTGAAATCAAAAGATGGTCTTCTTTTACAAGACCTGGATGAAGACAAGATCTACTGCACTGAGCAGATATCAACTGCACTACAAAGGATGCCTAAGTATTTAGTCGAACAACATTATGATCAGAACTTTAAGCAAAATCAATTACGTATATTGCTACATAATATTCAAGGGTTAATTCCACATATTGAAGACCTGCAGGCAAATAGTGATATTCAAAATGTGAATTTTATTTGTCTGACAGAGACCTGGATGGAATCAAATTCTGTTTCACCGAATCTAACCAATTTCAATCTGATACATAAACCAAGATCTTCCTCATATTCATCAGCAAAAGGTATTTTTGAAGACCTCAGCAACAAAAAATATGGTGGTGTTGGTATTTATGTTCGAAATCAGCAGCAGTATACTCAATTAACATTTGAATCTTGTAATATTGAATGTGTTGGTTTGAGAATTGAAAATATCAAAACCAACATAGTTGTCATTTATAGACCAGAATCATATACAACATCTATTTTCTTGGAACAGTTACAACGGCTTCTTGTAGCCATACCACAAGACGACGGATCAACAATAGTTCTGGGAGATTTTAATGAAGACATTCTTAAATCTAATTCAGCAATACAGATGTTCATGAAACAATTTGGATTCATGCAAATATTGCATAACCCAACAACTAATGGAGATACCCTCATTGACCATGTATATGTACGCGGAAAATTGCAAATTTCGTTGGACACTATACAAACATATTATAGTTATCACAACATGGTGCTATTGCAAATTCCTGTTGATTAAATAGCCTTAAAATCAATCCAGTTTCTCTATGATTATCAACTTCTTCCATGCTTCATTGCATATACGAGGCTTATTCAAAGTGCCAAAGTCCAAGTTTCAGATTCAATGGTTTGAGTACACTTTATCGTGTTTGAAATGTAAATAGTCTTTTGGAAACCATTGTTCATTTGTTTTAAACGCGTGATGGAATGGGTGAATGATTTGAGTTCACTTTATCGTGTTTGAAATGTAAATAGTCTTTTTGAAACCATTGTTCATTTGTTTTAAACGCGTGATGGAAAAGGTGAATGATTTGAGTTTACTTTATCATGTTTGAAATGTAAAATAGTCTTTTTGAAACCATTGTTCATTTGTTTTAAACGCGTGATGGAAAAGGTGAATGATTTGAGTTCACTTTATCGTGTTTGAAATGTAAATAGTCTTTTTGAAACCATTGTTCATTTGTTTTAAACGCGTGATGGAAAAGGTGAATGATTTGAGTTTACTTTATCGTGTTTGAAGTGTAAATATCCTTTTTGAAACCATTGTCTATTGTTTTTAACGGCTGCTTGAAAAGTTGAATGATTTTAGTTCACTTTATCATGTTTAAAATGTAAATAGTCTTTTTGAAACCATTGTTGATTTGTTTTAAACGCGTGATGGAAAAGGTGAATGATTTGAGTTTACTTTATCATGTTTGAAATGTAAATAGTCTTTTTGAAACCATTGTTGATTTGTTTTAAACGCGTGATGGAAAAGGTGAATGATTTGAGTTTACTTTATCATGTTTGAAATGTAAATAGTCTTTTTGAAACCATCGTGCAGTGTTTTAACGGCTGCTTGAAAAGGTGAATGATTTGAGTTCACTAAATTGTGTTTGAAATGTAAATAGTCTTTTTGAAACCATTGTCAAGTGTTTTAATGGCTGATTGAAATGTGTCTGATTTTATTTCCCTAATCTTCTTTGAAATGTAAATAGTCTTTTTGAAACCATTGTTCATTTGTTTTAAACGCGTGATGCAAAAAGGTGAATAATTTGAGATCACTTTGTCGTGTTTGAAATGTAAATAGTCTTTTTGAAACGATTGGTTTTTTTTTTGTTATTATGGCTGCTTGAAAATCTGAATGATTAATAATCTTTTTGAAACCATTTTCGAGTGTTTTAACAGCTGATTGAAATGTGACTGATTTTATTTCCCTAATCTTGTTTGAAATGCTTCAAAATGTGAAAGATTGGAGTTTATTACATCGTGTTTGAAATGTAAATAGTCTTTTTTAAACCATTGCTCATTGTTTTAACTGCTGCTTGCAAATGTGAATGATTTTAGTTACCTACTAGTGTTTGAAATGTTAATACTCTTTTTGAAACCATTGTCCATAGTTTTAACTGCTGCTTGAAAATGTAAATGATTTGAGTTCCCTACTAGTGTTTGAAATGTAAATAGTCATTTCGAAAACACTGCCCATTGTTTTAACACCTCCTTGAAAATGTGAATGATTTGAGTTCACTCAACCGTGTTGTATATGTAAATAGTCGTTTTGAAACCATTGCCCATTGTCATTACTGCTACTTAAAAATGTGAATGATCTGAATTCACTATATCTTGTTGAAGTGTAAAAAGTATTTTTTGAAACCATTGCCCATTGTTTAAACTGTTTGCTTCAAAATGGTTTTTTTATCAGTTCACTCAATCGTGTTTTAAATGTAAATAGTCTTTTTTGGAAACATTCCCCATTGTTTCAAATGCTGGTTGAAAATGTAAATGACTTAAGTTCATTAAATTGTGTTTGAAATGTAAATAGTCTTTTTGAAACCATTGACCATTTTTTTAACACCTCCTTCAAAATGTGAAGAATTTCAGTTCACTAAATTGTGTTTTAAATGTAAATAGTCATTTTGAAACTATTGTCCATTGCATTAACACCTGCTTGAAAATGTGAATGATTTCAGTTCACTAAATTGTGTTTAAAATGTAAGCAGTGATTTTGAAACCGTTGCCCATTGTTTTAACACCTGCTTCATAATTTGTTTTTTTGTCAGTTCACTTAATCGTGTTTTAAATGTAAATAGTCTTTTTGAAACCATTGCCCATTGTTTTAACTGCTGGTTGAAAATGTGAATGATTTAAGTTCACTAAATCGTATTTGAAATGTAAATAGTCTTTTTGAAACCATTGCTCATTGTTAAACTGCTGGTTGAACAAGTGAATGTTTTGAGGTCACATAAATCCTGTTTAAAATGTAAATAGTCCTTTTGAAACCATTGCACATTGTTAAACTGCTGGTTGAAAATGTGAATGATTTCAGTTCCCTAAATATGTTTAAAATGGAAAATAGTCTATTTGAAAACAATGCCCATTGTTTTTAACTACTGCTTGAAAATGTGAAAGATTGGAGGTCATACATCGTATTTGAAATGAGAATAGTCTTTTTTAAACCATTGCTCATTGTTTTAACTGCTGCTTGCAAATGTGAATGATTTTAGTTACCTACTAGTGTTTGAAATGTTAATAGTCTTTTTGAAACCATTGCCCATAGTTTTAACTGCTGCTTGTAAATGTAAATTATTTGAGTTCCCTACTAGTGTTTGAAATGTAAATAGTCTTTTTGAAAACACTGCCCATTGTTTTAACACCTGCTTGAAAATGTGAATGATTTGAGTTCACAAAATTGTGTTTGAAATGTAAATAGTCTTTTTGAAACCATTGTCCGTAGTTATAACTAAAGCTTGAAAATGTAAATGATTTCAGTTCCCTACTAGTGTTTGAAATGTGAAAAGTCTTTTTGAAACCACTGTCCATTGTTTTAACACCTGCTTAAATCTGTGAATGATTTGAGTTCACAAAATAGTGTTTGAAATGTAAATAGTCGTTTTTGAAACCAGTGCCCATTGTTTAACTGTTGCTTGAAAATGTGAATGAATATATTTCACTTCATCGTATTTGAAATGTAAATAGTTTTGTTTAATCATTATCAATGTTTTACTGCTGCTTCAAAATATGAAAGTTTCCAGTGCCATTATCGTCTTTCAAATGTACAAAGTCGTTGTGTAACCATTGCCCTTTGTTTTAACTGCTGCTTGAAAATGTAAATGTAATGAATTCCCTTATAGTGTTTAAAATGTAAAATAGTCTTTTTGAAACCATTGCTCTTTGTTTTACCGACTGCTTGAAAATGTAAATGTAATGAATTCACTAATAGTTTTTAAAATGTAAATAGTCTTTTTGAAACCATTGCTCATTGTTTTAACACCTGCTTGAAAATGTGAATGATTTGAGTTCACAAAATTGTGTTTGAAATGTAAATAGTTTTTTTGAAACCATTGTCCGTAGTTATAACTAAAGCTTGAAAATGTAAATGAGTTCAGTTCCCTACTAGTGTTTGAAATGTAAATAGTCTTTTTGAAACCACTGCCCATTGTTTTAACACCTGCTTGGAAAAGTGAATGATTTGAGTTCAAAAAATTGAGTTTGAAAGTTTTTTTTGAAACCATTGCCCATTTTTTCAACTGTTGCTTGAAAATGTGAAAGATTATATTCACTTCATCGTATTTGAAATGCAAATAGTTTTGTTGAACCATTGCCCAATTTTACCGACTACATGAAAATATGAAAGTTTCCAGTGCCATTATCGTCTTTCAAAAGTGAATAGTCGGTTTGGAACCATTGCCCTTTGTTTTAACTACTACTTCAAAATGTAAATGTAATGAATTTAAAATGTAAATATATTTTTTTAAATCATTGCTCTTTGTTTTAGCTACTTCTTGAAACTGTAAATGTAATGAATTCACTAATAGTGTTTAAAATGTAAAAAGTCTTTTTGAAACCATTGCTCATTGCTTAACTGCTACTTTAAATGTGAATGATTTGAGTTCACTAAATAGTCTTTGAAATGTAAATAACCTTTTTTAAACCATGAACCATTGTTTTAACTGCTGCTTGAACATGTGAATGATTTGAATTCACAAAATTGTGGTTTGTTTTTTTTGTTTTTTTTTTTTTTAACCATTGCCCATTGTTTTTAACTGCTGCTTAGAAATGTGAATGATTTAGGTTCACTTATAGTCTTTTTGAAATCAGTGTCTTTTAATTTTACTGCTGCTTCAAAATGTTAATAACTTCAGTTCACTAAATCTTGTTTGATGTGTAAATAGTCTTTGTTGGAACCATTCTCCATTGTTTTAACTGCTATTTAAAAATGTGAAGGTTTTCAGTTCCCTTAATATCTTTGAAATGTAAATAGTCTTTTTATAATTACTGCCCATGGTTTTAACTGCTGCTTTAAATGTTAATAAAATGTAATGTTTTGAGTTCCTTATTTGTCTTTGAAATGTAAATAGTCCTTTTGTAACCATTGCCCTTTGTTTTAACTACTGCTTAATATGTGATTAACTTCAGTTCACTAAATCTTCTTTGAAGTGTAAATAGTCTTTGTTGAAATATTATTAACTGCTAACTATAAATAAGACTTTTTACTTTGGAATTTCCAAAACGGCCACCGTTGCCATGAAAACTGCAAAATTGTCAATATTCAATTTCCAAACATGCTTTTAATGTTATGAAAGTTTAAATACTGTATACCCATGCATACATATGCATCCCCTGTTAAATAAATTTAAAATAGCTGCCGCTTAGCGGCAATGGGGGGAGGGTGACATCCGCTATTGCTTGCAATGGCAATTCTAGTTATTATTATTATTCTTCCACCTAATTTTGTCCGCCCGCTTTCTCAGAGCTAAAGGAACCAATCTGAATGATGGTGCACTATAACAAGGAACCCTGAATTTCCTTTTGACTTTTTGACTTTGGAACTAAAAAATGGCTGTCATCACCATGGAAACAGAAAAATGGTGAAACAAGAATGTGTCCACAGTACACGGATGCCCCACTCACACTATCATTTTCTATGTTTAAAGGACTGTGAAATTGGAATAAATTCTCTAATTTGGCATTAAAATTAGAATGATCTTATCAAAGGGAACATGTATACTAAGTTTCAAGTTGATTGGACTTCTACTTTATCAAAAACTACCTTGACCAAAAACTTTAACCTGAAATTTGCACTATCATTTTCTATGTTCAGTGAACCGTAAAATTGGGGTCAAAACTCTAATTTGGCATTTAAATTAGAAAGATCATATCATAGGGCACATGTATACTAAGTTTCAAGTTGATTGGACTTCAACTTCATCAAAAACTACCTTGACCAAAAACTTTAACCTGAAGCCAAAAACTTTAACCTGAAATTTGCACTATCATTTTCTATCAGTGAACCGTAAAATTGGGGTCAAAACTCTAATTTGGCATTTAAATTAGAAAGATCATATCATAAGGAACATGTGTACTAAGTTTCAAGTTGATTGGACTTCAACTTCATCAAAAACTACCTTGACCAAAAACTTTAACCTGAAACATGCACTTTCATTTTCTATGTTCAGTGGACCGTGAAATTGGGGTCAAAAGGTTAATTTGGCTTTAAAATTAGAAAGATCATATCATAAGGAACATGTGTACTAAGTTTCAAGTTGATTGGACTTCAACTTCATCAAAAACTACCTTGACCAAAAACTTTAACCTGAAGCAGGACAGACGGACGAACGAACAGACGAACGAACGAACAGACGGACGAACGGACGCACAGACCAGAAAACATAATGCCCCTCTACTATCGTAGGTGGGGCATAAAAACTAAATTTGAGGTACTTTTTAGAAATTCCCTATCATAATGACTATGTATGTAAAGTTACAAATGGATGCAACTATAACTTCATCATAAACTACCTCGACCAAAAACTTTAACCTGGCAAAGAGCTGTTTCACACAATCTCATTTTCATGTTCAATGAACCATGAAATGAGGACCAAAAAACTAAATTTGAGGTACTTTTTAGAAATTCCCTATCATAATGACTATGTATGTAAAGTTACAAATGGATGCAACTATAACTTCATCATAAACTACCTCGACCAAAAACTTTAACCTGGCAAAGAGCTGTTTCACACAATCTCATTTTCATGTTCAATGAACCATGAAATGAGGACCAAAACCTAAATTTGAGGTACTTTTTAGAAATTCCCTATTATAATGACTATGTATGTAAAGTTACAAATGGATGCAACTATAACTTCATCATAAACTACCTCGACCAAAAACTTTAACCTGACATGGGACAGACGGACGAACGGACGAACGAACAGACGAACGAACAGACGAACGAACAGACGGACGAACGGACGCACAGACCAGAAAACATAATGCCCCTACTACTATCGTAGACGGGGCATAAAAATATAATTTTGGAGTTAGGTGAATTGTTTGAGAATGATTAAGCTTAAAATCTTTAGATTTTGATACAATGTAGGTGCCCACTATATACTGCTTTGGGATGATTTTGGCAATCATTGGAACTGCTATGTTGCCATGGATACTACACTAAAAATTTCCAAAATATGGAAATGCTCCAAATTTCATAAAACTTCACAGTAACGATGAGCAACATTGTTAGATGTGGAATTTGGCCTGGGAATTTCCAAAATGTCTGCCGTTTCCATGGAAACAATGCAAAAAGGTCAAAATGCTCTTAAAACTTCCGGGTTTGGTGAATAACTTTGGTATGCTTGAACTTAAAATCATCAAATTTTTATACAATATAGTTGTCCACTATATACAGGTTTTGTATGATTTTGACATTCATTGGAACTACTATGTTACCATGGATACATGAGCAACAAGAATGTGTCCACAGTACACGGATGCCCCACTCACACTATCATTTTCTATGTTTAAAGGACTGTGAAATTGGAATAAATTCTCTAATTTGGCATTAAAATTAGAATGATCTTATCAAAGGGAACATGTATACTAAGTTTCAAGTTGATTGGACTTCTACTTTATCAAAAACTACCTTGACCAAAAACTTAAACCTGAAATTTGCACTATCATTTTCTATGTTCAGTGAACCGTAAAATTGGGGTCAAAACTCTAATTTGGCATTTAAATTAGAAAGATCATATCATAGGGCACATGTATACTAAGTTTCAAGTTGATTGGACTTCAACTTCATCAAAAACTACCTTGACCAAAAACTTTAACCTGAAGCCAAAAACTTTAACCTGAAATTTGCACTATCATTTTCTATGTTCAGTGAACCGTAAAATTGGGGTCAAAACTCTAATTTGGCATTTAAATTAGAAAGATCATATCATAGGGCACATGTATACTAAGTTTCAAGTTGATTGGACTTCAACTTCATCAAAAACTACCTTGACCAAAAACTTTAACCTGAAATTTGCACTATCATTTTCTATGTTCAGTGAACCGTAAAATTGGGGTCAAAACTCTAATTTGGCATTTAAATTAGAAAGATCATATCATAGGGCACATGTATACTAAGTTTCAAGTTGATTGGACTTCAACTTCATCAAAAACTACCTTGACCAAAAACTTTAACCTGAAGCCAAAAACTTTAACCTGAAATTTGCACTATCATTTTCTATCAGTGAACCGTAAAATTGGGGTCAAAACTCTAATTTGGCATTTAAATTAGAAAGATCATATCATAAGGAACATGTGTACTAAGTTTCAAGTTGATTGGACTTCAACTTCATCAAAAACTACCTTGACCAAAAACTTTAACCTGAAGCGGGACAGACGGACGAACGAACAGACGAACGAACGAACGAACGAACAGACGGACGAACGGACGCACAGACCAGAAAACATAATGCCCCTCTACTATCGTAGGTGGGGCATAAAAATTTCAGAATGCTTCAAAATTGATGAAACTTGATATGATTGTTAACTGTCGTGTCTACATATGACTTTTGAAGTTGGAATTTCCAAAATGGCCACGGTTGCCATGGAAACTGCAAAAATGTCAAAAATTCTCAAAATGGTTTTAACTTAATGAAATTTGATATTATTGGTAACTGACAAGTAAAGATGAGACTTTTGACTTTGAAATTTTCAAAATGGCTGCCGTTGCCATGGAAACGGTATAAATGTGAAATACTTTAAAATGCTCTCAGTATACTGGAAATTTACAAACAGATGAATAGCCATGCATATTTGTGCATTTACTGCTAAACAAGTTTGAAATGGCTGCCGTTTAGTGGCAATAGGGGGAAGGGTGACATCCGCTATTGCTTGCAATGGCAATTCTAGTTATTATTATTCTTCCACCTTTTTTTGTCCGACAGGTTTTTTGGAGTGAAATGGAACCAATCTTAATGATAATTCACTATAAGGAGGAACACAAAATTTCGGGTTGCAGTAGGGTCTAAGACCATAAAAAATGGCTGCCGTTTCCATGGAAACGGAACAATTGTGAAAAATTCCAGTTTTTGGTTTTGTGAATAATTTAGAGATGCTTAAACTCAGAATCATCATATTTTATCACAATGTAGGTGCCAGCCATATATTGATTTTGGATGATATTGGCAATCATTGGAACCACTATGTTGCCATGGAAACTACCCCAAAAATTTCAAAAATTTCAAGATGCTCCAAATTTTTTGAAACTTCATAGTAACGATGAGCAACATTGGTAGATGCGTAATTTGGCGTTGGAATTTCCAAAATGTCTGCCGTTACCATGGAAACAGTGCATAAGTGTCAAAATGCTCTAAAAACCTCAGGGTTTGGTGAATAATTTTGGTATGCTTGAACTTGGAATCATCAAATTTTTACACAATCAAGTTGTCCACTATATACAGGTTTTGAATGATTTTGACAATCATTGGAACTACTCTGTTACCATGGATACAGGACCAAATATTTCAAAAATTTCAAAATGCTCCAAAATTGATCAAACTTAATATGATTGTTGACTGGCAAGTCTGGATGAGACTTTTGACTTTGGAATTTCCAAAATGGCCACCGTTGCCATGGAAACTGCAAAAAAGTCAAAAACTCTCTAAATGCTTTGAACTTGATGAAACTTGATATTATTGTTAACTGGCAAGTAAAGATGAGACTTTTGACTTTGAAATTTTCAAAATGGCTGCCGTTGCCATGGAAACAGCAGAAATGTGAATTTTTTTAAAATGCTCTGAATGTACTGAAAATTTACAGAAAGATGTATTGCCATGCATATATGTGCATTCACTGTTCAACAATTTTGAAATGGCTGCCGCTTAGTGGCAATTTGGGAAGGGTGACATCCGCTATTGCTTGCAATGGCAATTCTAGTTATGGCACCCTCAACGGAGTTGGGGTGACATATTGTTATTGTTCGTTTCTTTTTGTCTTATTATTTTTATATTTATTCTTCCACACTTTTTTGTCCATACTATTTCTCAGAATTGGCTGAAACAATATGGATGGAACTATACCATAATGTTGACCACCACATTAAATAGTGCAGTGAGGTATGGCATCATCAAGATGGCTGCCGTTGCCATGGAAACGAGACAAATGTGAAACATTGCTGTTTTTTGTTTTGGTGAACTGTTTGAATATACTTACACTCAGAATCATCATATTTTAATACAATGTAGGTGCCCACTATACATAGGTGTTGGATGATTTTGGCACTCATTGGACCTACTATGTTGCCATGGAAACTACACCAAAAATTTCAAAAATATCAAAATGCTCCAAACTTCATGAAACTTCACAGTAACGATGACACTGGTATTAAAGAGATAATAGTAACTGCAATTACGATTATCCCAATATGGCGACGGTAGATATAGGTAAAATCTTTACACTCATTTTTCTTAAATGTAGCATGCTTTTGTCAATAGTTACTCAGCTGCAAGGTTTATCTATACCAGTACATCATATTTGAATCGTAAAGGTGCACTGGATTAGTCTAAGCGCTTTGAAAATTGCCGTCGAAAAATTCGGGATGATAATCGTAACTCGGAAAAAAAGATAATCGTAATTATGGTATTTAAAAATGGAAAGATAATCGTAACTGGAAAGTGTTTTATTGATATTGACACTTAAAACATATATCTAATAGCATATAATGAAGTTATGTCGATGAATTATTTACGAAACGTTCCAACATCTTATGACATTTCTTTTTATGCATATATTATTAACAGTTCTTAGGAAAACAGCTACATATGTGTATTAATTTATGTTTTTTGATTGAGTTAAGTCTGCCAATTGATATTTTAACGTGTGTTTTTCTATGTTGTGATGTTATGCTATTGTTTTTTTACACTAGTAATTTTGGGGCCCTTTATAGCTTGTTGTTCGGTGTGAGCAAAGGCTCCGTGTTGAAGGCCGTACATTGACCTATAATGGTTTACCTTTTGATAAATTGTTATTTGGATAGAGAGTTGCATGTCTCATTGGCACTCACACCATATCTTCCTATATCTACATACTAGTATATCATAAAATTTAGTTTTTTTAATAAATAATGCCGTTAGTTTTCTCGTCTAAAGTGTTTTACATTGTCATTTCGGAGCCTTTTATAGCTGTCTATGCCGTATGGGCTTTGCTCATTGTTGAAGGCCGTACGGTGACCTATTTTTGTTAATATCTGAGTCATGTTGGTCTCTTGTGGAAAGTTGTCTCGTTGTTAATCATACCATATTTTTTTGATATTTTAACTACTTCATGACTGTCACTGAAATTTCGATATCTCAGAAAATAACTATAAACAACACAAATTTAATTTTGAATTATAACAATATGACATCCTTTAAACAGTTAATGCTATATAAGAATAGAGAAAGGTTGGGATTTTTTGTGTATTATGAAATTAAGTAACGTGGAATTCTTTGACAAACATGGATTTGTGTTCTCTTATATAGTTTGGCCAAAAGCCCGAAAATGAAGAATTGAAGTTGATGTGGCTTTAAATTGTCTTACAAGGAATACTTATTCAAAGAATGACTGCAAAGTGGAGAATAAAATAACGCATATTCCGCAATATTAGAAACAAACTAATTCAAAAATTCATAAATACTCGGTATATGAAAAGTATGATGCATACATATGCATGGAAGATATTGTAGAGACAAATATTGAAGGTACTAAACAAGGAACATTTTTGTATTTGCATACTTGCCATACAATAAGTTATTTTCTATTAAATGAAAACAAAAATTAGCCTAACCTAATTGTCATGTATTTTTCTGAAGCACAAAATATTTGTTGTAAAATCTATAAAAATCTTTGTAATTAAACAAGTTCCGACTGTGATGATGTACATGTTATGCCTTCTGATGTAATTTATCAATATACATATTTGTGTGTGTTTTTTTCAGTCCGTCAAGTGCTTCGTATTAAGACTATAGGTAAGGCTAAAAAAACCAAAAAACCAAAGTAACTATAAACAAAAGTAACAATAAACAAAAGTAACAATAAACAATAGTAACAATAAACTGTAACTATTTTAGATCCTTTACCATACACACTGTTTAAAGAAACGTCCTAAAATACATGGGTATTTGATCAAACATTTGAAGTAAATTTTTAAAATCATATATTATATCAGTATAAAATAGAAAAAAGGGAATCAAAGGGGAAAAAATGGACGGCTATATTTATTGAATTATAAGGAAAAGGGAATTATGAACACTCATATCTACCGATAAAGGTATCAACTGTTAAATCCGATAATGCAGTTATAAAGTTATTGACGGAAATTTTTGTTCATTTCGCGCAGAATTTTAATATAAACGTGATGTTGGAGGCAAAACATATATATGACATATGAAAATGTGGTATACGTGACTTTCATTTTGAGCAATGAATTGAAAGGATTGCACTTTTGGGATATGGGATATAGCTAATCCCCCCTCCCCCTCCCCCCTAAAAAAACCAAACAAAAACGGACTTAAACGCGCACACAACATTGAAACTTTGAAAAAAATCAAAATATCTACTTACCACAATAGCTGTCTCGACAGCTGCTTCATTTTCCGTATCTTTTAACAGGTACATGTATATATCAAAAGGTTCACCAGCTAATAGAAATTTATTATAGGATATGCATGTCACTTGATGATCGCTGTATAACATCTCTTATATTATGTGATACCTCGAAAGCTTTTGATAGGGTATGGCATAGTGGCCTCTTAATAAAACTAAAAGCGTATGGTATTGATGGAAATCTGTATAAATGGTTTGAAAGTTATATTTCAAATAGAAAACAAAGCGTTTTCGTTTCAAATGCCTATTCGCCTTTTGATAATACTAATGCAGGAGTTCCGCAAGGCTCTGTATTAGGTCCCCTACTATTTCTTATTTATGTAAATGACATAGCTGATAATTTGACAAGTCTAACTCGATTGTTTACTGATGATACATCTCTTTCTTATTCCAGCAATAACCCTTACACTATAGAGGATGTCTTAAACAGCGATTTAGAACAAAGGAGTAGGTCCGGTAAGGACCGATTTTGGCCTCAAATTTCAGGTTCATCTGACGAAAGATTTTGACCACTTTTTAAACACTTAAGTGTCTATTTTATTTGAATTAATTAGTTTATGTGAAAGATTTTAACAGATTCAGTCATTAAAAACGATCCGATTCAAGCTCAAATATGAAAAATCTACCTAATATGCCGAAAAATATCAATTTTTAGATGGTTTTTGGTAAAAATGAAAGTGGCCGCATCCGTGTTCATCCTCAACCTTTATATATGTTATGTATTATCATAAAATACAACTTACATTTCAATATTAAGGATGAACACGAATGCGGACACTTTCGTTTTACACGAAAATCGTCTAAAATTTAACTAAAATGCTAGAATTATGAGGATTTCAGCAATTTAGCATGACTTTATGGTGCTAGTACCGGATATATGTGCATTGTATTGTCAAAAACAGCCCATATTTATGTAGCAGAAGCATTCTACTGTCCAATAAATAACTAAAGGTTTGCATTTTAACAATTTTATAAAACTGCTATATTTTGGGGCCAAAAAGGGGTCTTACTGAACCTACTCCTTTCAGTATGGTCTAAAGATTGGCTTATTAACTTTAACCCTAATAAGACAAAGGCTATGATATTTTCCTGCCATACTTCCCCAGATGATATTGAAATAGAATTTCAAAACCAATTAGTAGAATTTGTCTCCTGTCATAAACACTTAGGGATTACTTTTGATTCCAATGATAAATTCCATACACATATAGAAAATATTTTAAAGTGTGCAAGCACGAGATTAAATGTTCTTAAAAAATTGAAATATGTATTGAATAGAAATTATCTTGCTCGTATATATTTAACTTTTATAAGACCCGTTATGGAATATGCATGTGAGTTATGGGATGGTTGTACTCAACAAGAAGCCGACAATTTAGAACATGTTCAGTTAGAAGCAAGGAGGTTAGTAACTGGGTTACCCGTGTTTGCTAGTCGGGAAGCTATATATTTTGAAACTGGCTGGCAATTGCTTGTGAACAGAAGAAAATCCAGAATGCTCAATATGTTCTATTCTATACATAATGAGACTGTCCCTGATTATCTCTGTGATTAAATGCCCCCGCTTGTTGGTCAAGTATCTAACTACGATTTGCGAAACAGTAATAATTATGTAGTACCCGGTTATAGACTAGACATAACTAGAAAATCCTTTTTCCCATCCACTACTTTTGAATGGAATAGCCTTCCCCCCGACATACGTACGTCCAAAACATAAATATTTTTAAACGAAAGATGAAGTCCAAATTGATACAGCCACCTTCCTATTTTAGTTGTGGGGATAGAAAATTAATATCATTCATACACGTTTGAGAAATATGTGCAGTTCTTTAAATTCAGATTGACATCGTGTTAATATTAAACCCAGTCCCGCATGCAGCTGTGGCCACCCTGTTGAGGATAGTATACACTATTTTTTACAGTGCGCTCTTCACAACGAAGCCAGAGAAATACTGTTTTCAAAATTAGAAAGTTATGCTATATCCATTGAGCTTCTTTTAGCTGGTGACGGTGACCTTTCTTTTCAGCAAAACAAAGACATTTTGAGTCCGTACAATCTTATATCAGAATAACACAAAGATTTAAAGCAGTCAATTAACATTCTAAATTTCTACTTTACAACCTTTCACTTCAGTCTAGTTGTTTCATTATTATTCCTTATTATATTGTATTTTTTTTTCTTTTTTCTTTTTATTTCTAATTTTTGTTTGAAGTATGTATTACATTGTTGTGCCACGATTATTTGCAGTTTATTTTAATAATAACGTTCATTCATTCGTATTTCCCGGCGTATATTTTCCGCGAAACTAGGTCATACATGTTTTCACTTTTTGTACACTTGCTTGTTATGCGGAATGATTTTCTATAGTTACAACATAATTACCTTATTCAGAAGTTATTAATGCATCCTATTTAATCCATATTTATCCTTTTATAATGTTAGAATTATCCCAAATCGAACTTGTCAACTTTATGGCCATTTTGGTTACTTTCATTTTGTGTACACACGTACTATTTTTAGGTGTATTGATTAACTTGATCTTTTAAACGTTTAGAGAAAAGTATAGTCAGTTTCAAATTACCTCGCAGACAGATCAGCTGTTTTTAGTAAGTGACCTAGATTTTACTATTCATGTATTTTCACTATTATAGCACACACTGCAATTCTATTTAGATATATTGTAATTGATTCATAATTATTATTTATGATATTAGCTTTTAATAAAGCTGCTTTTATTTAATTCCAACAAATCTTATTCTTGATTATTCAAAGTTTGGACTTCAAAACAGTTTTATTCCTTCGACTTTAAAATTGATATTTATATAATATCTGCCAACCATTTACAATAACGGTTGGCGCTTCAATTGGTGGCAGCGGTAAAAAGAACATTTAAAAAAAAAAAAAAAAAAAAGAAAAAGAGAGGAAAAAAGTAATACATAGAAAAAAACCCAACAACATACAAATCAGCATATATTGAAACTCAAACTGTGGTTTACATATGATATTATTGAGCACCAAGAGTTATTGAAACTCAGGGTGTATTTTTCCATAAATAAATTATTGAACACCAAGAGTTATTGAAATTCAAGGTGTATTTTCCATAAATAAATTATTGAGCACCAAGAGTTATTGAAATTCAAGGTGTATTTTCCATAAATAAATTATTGAACACCAAGAGTTATTGAAATTCAAGGTGTATTTTTCCATAAATAAATTATTGAGCACCAAGAGTTATTGAAATTCAAGGTGTATTTTCCATAAATAAATTATTGAGCACCAAGAGTTATTGAAATTCAAGGTGTATTTAGCATAAATAAATTATTGAGCACCAAGAGTTATTGAAATTCAAGGTGTATTTAGCATAAATAAAATATTGAGCACTAAGAGTTATTGAAACTCAAAGTGTATTTTTCCATATAAATTATTGAGCACCAAGAGTTATTGAAATTCAAGGTGTATTTTTCCATATAAATTATTGAGCACCAAGAGTTATTGAAATTTAAGGTGTATTTTCCATAAATAATTATTGAACACCAAGAGTTATTGAAATTCAAGGTGTATTTTCCATAAATAAATTATTGAGCATCAAGAGTTATTGAAACTCAAGGTGTATTTTTCCATAAATAAATTATTGAGCATCAAGAGTTATTGAAACTCAAGGTGTATTTTTCCATAAATAAATTATTGAACACCAAGAGTTATTGAAATTCAAGGTGTATTTAGCATAAATAAAATATTGAACACTAAGAGTTATTGAAACTCAAAGTGTATTTTTCCATATAAAATTATTTAGCACTAAGAGTTATTGAAACTCAAGGTGTATTTTTCCTTAAAATATTTTAATAATATAAGGGTAACTGAAATTAAGTATTAATTCAGTCTGGTATATTAAATATGAATTTAAGACAAAGACAACTACCACCTCCTATGTTTTTAAATAATGGAGGGTCCCCAAGAGCTCCCTTATGTAGTGTTAATTCCAATTTTTCGGGTTTAACAAGAGAAAATGAGACACAAATTGTTTCGAATAGTGCACCAGGGGCTAGTGGTATTATTTCTGATACTTACCCTTCAATTACAAGTGTTAATAATTTTAATAGTTCAATGGCTGGTCCCAGCATTTCAAACTTTAATACTATAAGTTCATCTAGTATTAGGTTAAACAGTCAGTCATATCCTGCTTGGGGGTTACATACAAATATTAGTACTAATAGTATAAATGTAAGTTCTTATTCAAATCCAATGAATAGTACTACTAATTTGACTCAACCAATGACAGCAAATCAGACAAATACCATGACAAACCTATCACGGCCCAGAACATCTTCTTTAAGTGACAGCAATCTGAACAGATCAACATATGTGAATCATCAACCAGATGAGGTGATGGAACTTAGACGAAGGATACAAGAACTTGAAAGAGAGAAAGAATTTAATACAAGGCAAACAATGACTACTGAATCCCGGTACCTCTCGCAATCCCAACCTTCAGCACATAGTATGCAGTCACAATATAGAAATTATGGTAACCATGGTAACAGTGAACAACAACCATATAGATGGAATCAACAAAATTCCACATACTACCCTGACACAAGATTTAGTGAGACGGCCTATCCAATGCGAAATCGAACAGAATCATTTGCAAGTCAAGATTCCTATAAGTCAAGACTTCCATTTTTTAATGGTAAAGGAGACTGGAAAACTTTTATGGTACAGTTCCAGATAATTGCAGAACGTAATAACTGGAGTCCACGACAGCAAACAGAAGAAATCCTTCTAGTCCTTAAAGATGAGGCCCTTACTTTTGCCACAGAGTTAGCTCCAGAAGTTCGCACTTCCTTTATGCTGTTTAACTCAGAAATGGAAAGACGTTTTGGAAACAACAATTTTCCAGAGACCTACAGACGTGAATTACAGACCATCAAGAAACAATATAAAGAAAGCATCCATGAATATGCTGCTAGGATAGAAGGCATGGTTAGAAAGGCTTACCCTGGAATGGACAAACAGCTGTTCAATAATATCAGTATTGAATATATGTTGTCTGGATTACCTGATCAGAGTCTGGCATATGATGTGCTGACCAAGCGACCAAAAACCATGGAAGAAACGATAAACCTGGTGACTTGGCATCTAACTTGTAAGAATGGCATGAAAGGAAAAACTCAGATCCGTCAAGTGGAGACAATGGAAGAAGAAGAAGAATATGACTATGAAGACCTCAACTGCAGAAAAGCAGGTCCCCAGAGATTCGTAACTGAGGAGAGATTGAATCAGTTTGGTAGGGACATGAAAGAGTCTATGACCAGAGATATAACAAAGGCAGTTGGAGAAATAGTGGAGGAAAAGCTGAATAATCAAACCACAGAGAAGAGACCATATAGGGAAAAACAACAGAAACCCAACTCCAAATGCTATTCATGTAACCAAGCAGGGCATTACAGCAGGGACTGCCCAACTAAGAAAAATGGTAAACAACAGTATAAGAATAGCACTGAAGAGAATTCTTTAAACAAGTAGAGGCTGGGACTGTCGGTCAAGTGTCAGCCTTAGAGATGAAAAATGAAGATGCTGAGTCAGCAGTTTCCTTAGAGATGAGAAAGGAAGATGCTGAGTCAGCAGATTTTGATATTGATATACTTTTCAAAGAATCCAAGATGCAGAAGGGAAATAAAGAACAAGAAAAGGATTTAAGTCCTTTGTCACCTGTGAGAGAAACAAAGATTGTAGAGGTAATGTCTGAGTTGACGTCAGAACAAAGTACCTCGACAGCTGTAATGACTCCTATGATGAAAACGGAGAAGATGGACAGTAGACGGCAATCTAGTTGTGTTATCCAGATAGACAGAGTGAGGTCAGCAACAATTAAAGTTCCCATAAGTATTAATGGGCAGGTGACCAAAGCTGTTTTGGATACAGGAGCAGAAGTGACGGTTCTTAATAGCAGTCTGTATTTTGGGATTCCTGAGGAAAAGAGACCAATATTAAAGAAAGCGACCAGAAATTTAGTAGTAGCTGAGGCAGGGAAAAGTATGGAGACCCATGGAATAGCTATGATGAATGTTAAACTTGGGAACCATGAATTTTCTTGGGATATGTATATTGCCCCTATTGGTGATAGTATTCTTCTTGGATGTGATATTGTAGATGAACTTGACATTACAATAAACTCTAAGAAGGGAATACAGGTGGACGGCAAGTGGATAGAGTGTTACACTGAGAGGAAGGTGGATGACAAGATAGCAAGAGTGGTTTTAACTGAAAATGTAACCGTTCCAGCCAATTCTGAGATGATATTGTTTGGTGGAAGTTGTAATACTGATGTTATAGATACCAGATATACCATGTTACAACCAGTGGTTGAAGATAATCGGAAAATTATGGTTGCACAAATCCTTGTTGACCCTTTTGAAAAAGTCATTCCATTTAGACTGGTGAATATGGAGGACCATCCTGTCCAGTTAAAAAGAAATTACTTAATAGGAGAATTACATCCAGTTACAGATATTACAGAATTTGATGATATCCAAAACAGTACAAAACCTTTGGATGATAATACCAAGAATATCTGCAAGTTGCACAATTTGAAGATGAATATCAACCTTACAGATGAACCAGTATGTATTCCTGATGAATGGAATAGTACCATTCGGAACTGTAAAGCAGAAAATTCCTGGGAGATGAATGATAAATGCAGAAATGAGGCCGAAATTCCTGCATTACCAGATCATCTTAAGGATTTATTTGAAAGAAGTAGCAAAAACATAGCAAATGAAGAGACCAAACGAAAGCTTGCAGATATGCTCATTAAGAACAGCAAGGCATTTGCTGGTTCTAAAACTGATGTTGGTACATGTTCCTTTATAAAACATAGAATAGATACAGCTGGTGCAGCACCAGTAAGACAGCCACTTAGAAGGACACCAATAGGATTTGAGAATGAAGAATTTGAAAACTTACAAGATCAACTTAAGACGGGAGTTATCAAACCATCAAAATCAGCATGGGCTTCACCAGTAGTACTTGTTCGGAAGAAAGACAACTCTGTGCGCTGGTGTGTGGATTTTCGCAGGGTCAACGACCTTACAATTAAAGATGCCTACCCTATTCCTCGCATAGATATGTGCCTCGATTGTTTAGCGTCAGCGTCCATATTTTCATGTCTCGATCTTCAAAGTGGTTATTGGCAGTTGATGGTGGAAGAATCAGATCAACCAAAGACAGCATTTATTACCAAGTATGGTCTGTATGAGTATACAAAGATGCCTTTTGGACTCTGCAATGCCCCTAGCACTTTCCAGAGATGCATGGAGTTGATATTTAGAGGACTTCAATGGCAAACACTCCTGATATATCTCGATGATATTATAATTTTTAGTTCTGACGAAGAAGAACATCTTAAAAGACTAGATGAAGTTTTTTCAAGACTTATAAATGCAGGATTAAAGCTTAAACCATCTAAATGTGATCTATTAACAGAAGAAATACTATACCTAGGGCATGTTGTAGGTAAAGAGGGAATTAAGCCAAATCCAAAGATAGTACAGTCTGTAGATAGCTGTAAAGCCCCATCAACAGCAAAAGAAATACAACAATTCCTTGGTCTATGTAATTATTACAGGCAGTATATATACAAATTTAGTGACATTGCAGCTCCACTCAGTCAGCTTACCAGAAAAGATGTACCTTTTGAATGGACACAGCCCTGTCAAGAATCTTTTGAAAAATTAAAAATCGCACTGACAACATCACCAATATTGGCATACCCACAATCAGACGGAATGTTTATATTAGACACAGATGCATCTAATATAGGTATTGGCGCTGTGCTGTCTCAAATCCAAGAAAACAAAGAAAAGGTTATATCGTATGCATCAAAGAAACTAGACAGGGTACAACAGAGGTATAGTGTCACAAGACGAGAATTACTTGCAGTTGTCACATTTATACAGCAATTTCGACACTATTTGCTTGGAAGAAAGTTTTTGCTGAGAACAGACCATGGATCATTACGATGGATATTTGCATTTAAAGACCCTCAGGGACAGTTAGCACGATGGATTGAAAGTCTTAGTCAATACAATTTTGACATTCAACACCGCCCAGGAACAAAACATTCTAATGCTGATGCAATGTCTAGAAATTCTAATGAAAATGATATTTGTATACATTTGAAAGAGGGAAATCTTGATTCCAGTTGCGCTGAATGCATTGAATGGAAACAAGAATGGTCAGAATTTAGAAAAAAGGTTGATAATGTAAAGAATTTAACAGATAAACCTATAATAAGGAATGTAACACAGTCAAGTGATGGTAATTGTTCCAGTTGGTTAACTAAATACACAGAAAAAGAGATGAGTACATTCCAGAAAGAAGACCCAGATTACAGCTTTTTACATAAATGGATGGATGCAGAAGAAACACCAGATAGAGATAAATGTGCCAGTTTCAGCCCAGCAGTAAGACATTATTGGCTGAATTGGAGTAATCTTGTCCGTATTGGTGGAGTAATATACCAAAAATGGAGAGAAGTTAAAAGTGAGCTAGATCATTTACAACTTCTGGTACCAGCTTTTATAAAGAAAGAAATAATAATCAGCTGTCACGATACTGCATATTCTGGTCATTTTGGTATTAAGAAATCAGTCCAGAAAATGAAAAATTATTTTACATGGTATCAAATGACAAAAGACGTCAGAGTACACATAGAAAATTGTGTACTTTGTACTAAAAGTAAAAGTAGAAAATCAAAAGCTGGGATGGTTGATTATAGAGTGGGTTACCCTTTAGACAGAGTTAGTATTGATGTAATTGGACCCTTACCACAAACACAGAGAAGAAATAAATATTTATTGGTAATAGGAGATAATTTCACCCGATGGATGGAAGTTTATCCATTGCCACACCAAAAAGCTGATATTGTAGCACAAAAATTTGTAATGGAATTTATAACAAGATTTGGAATACCATTAGAACTGCACAGTGACCAAGGCAGTAATTTCCAGAGTGAATTGTTTAAGGCTGTCTGTAGCATTTTAGAAATCACAAAGACCCGGACAACACCTTACCATCCTGCCTCAAATGGACTTATTGAGAGGTTTAATCGAACCCTTGCAGGGATGATAAAAAGTTTCATCAACAAGAATGCTACTGACTGGGATGTAAACATCAACCTACTATTGGCAGCTTATCGTAGTACACCACATCCTGCTACAGGCTTCTCACCTAATTTTCTAATGCTAGGTCGAGAAATCAGTATTCCTATCAAACTGATATATCCATTATCAGACCATAAATATGGAGGGCAATCTGAATATGCTCAACACCTTCAAGATAAATTACAAGACGTATACCAGATTGCCAGGAAACATCTAAAGACAAATGCTGAAAGACTCAAAAAGAACCATGACACGAGACTTACAAAATATAAATATAAGAAAGGGGATCTTGTATACAAATTTGACATAACTATAAGGCAAAAATTTAAATCCCCATGGCTTGGTCCCTATTTAATTTCAAAAGTTTTGAGCACAGTGGTTTATGAAATTTGTTTTAAAACTAGAACCGAAGTTGTTCATATTGATAAATTAATACCGTACGTAGGTGAAATACCAGATTGGGTTAGTAGAAAACTCAACCATTTAGAATAAATTTTATGTTAAAAGTGTAAACCCAAATATTGTATACATGTATTTATTTCATGTATTTATTCCTGTTTTTAAAAAAGTAATATTTTATACTTGTTAATTTATAAAGTATTTTAAGTATTGATTAATTTTATTATTACAGAAATATGGTACTGTTTCAATGTTCCAAGTGTCCCTTTCGAGGAAATACCAAAAATACCATCCAACATTTTATTATAAAACATACGTCGGATGACAGAGTCCCATTTTTATGCCAAACATGTAATTTCAAGACCATTTCAAATGCTAAGTGGCAAAGGCACATAAAAGATCCTAAAAAACCTCATGTTAATAAAGAACACATTTGTGTGAAAAGCAGTAATCCTTATGTTGTAATAGTAAGTGAAGACATTAAAGAAGTTGATGAAGCAACATTTATGAAGAATCAAATATTCATACAAGAAGAAGAGATTGAAATTGTAGAAATAAAGGTTGACCCAAAAGATGAAAAAATTGTAGAATTAGAAAATAAATATATTGATTTACAATCAACACATGCCAACCAACTAAAGGAATTAGAAGAAAAACATAAATTTGAGTGTCTTCGTTTTGGGAATTTTATTGAACGACTGGAGAAAAGAAAGACAGAGCTGAAAGAAGAAGTGAGAACACTTAAAAATCAATTAACATGTCATTCCGCTAAGAAGATGAGAAGTTCCGTCTGTGTTGTGAATTCAAGAAAATAGGAAAGAACTTTGTAATCATATTGAACTTTAATTTTATGAGATTTATATATAATATTTATTATTTTACTGTTTATATACATTGTATGTATGCTTCTTAGTTGAAATTTGAATATTCATTCATTTTATATCAATTCTAGGGACAGAATTCTTTTTTCTTTAAGAGGAGCAGTGTTGTGCCACGATTATTTGCAGTTTATTTTAATAATAACGTTCATTCATTCGTATTTCCCGGCGTATATTTTCCGCGAAACTAGGTCATACATGTTTTCACTTTTTGTACACTTGCTTGTTATGCGGAATGATTTTCTATAGTTACAACATAATTACCTTATTCAGAAGTTATTAATGCATCCTATTTAATCCATATTTATCCTTTTATAATGTTAGAATTATCCCAAATCGAACTTGTCAACTTTATGGCCATTTTGGTTACTTTCATTTTGTGTACACACGTACTATTTTTAGGTGTATTGATTAACTTGATCTTTTAAACGTTTAGAGAAAAGTATAGTCAGTTTCAAATTACCTCGCAGACAGATCAGCTGTTTTTAGTAAGTGACCTAGATTTTACTATTCATGTATTTTCACTATTATAGCACACACTGCAATTCTATTTAGATATATTGTAATTGATTCATAATTATTATTTATGATATTAGCTTTTAATAAAGCTGCTTTTATTTAATTCCAACAAATCTTATTCTTGATTATTCAAAGTTTGGACTTCAAAACAGTTTTATTCCTTCGACTTTAAAATTGATATTTATATAATATCTGCCAACCATTTACAATAACGGTTGGCGCTTCATACATGCATTACTACTATGTTGTGTTTTTTTTTGCCATTATCTAATGTACTTTGTGTTTATATTTATATTGGGAGAGGACGTCTCTAATGTTGTTATAACTTGTGTCCAATCCCTTTTGCTACTTTTGCAAGTAAAATATGTTTAAACTAAAAGGTTATGCATATTGTTGTCAGTTATAAATAGATATACAAGTTGAAATGATAGGACTTTTTTTTACTGGGAACTCACTTTAGTCCCATGACTGTGTATATATATATATATAGGTAAATTTGTCCTAGATATTAACCTGTAAGTTTCTTCATTTATTTTTATATGCGTTTATGTCATCGTTAAACTTGACATTTGCATTTTTAACACACAAAATACCATTGAAATGCTGAAAGACACATTTGATATGTTTCAGTTACTATTATCCGATAAAGAAAATTACGATTATCAAAGAAGAAAAATACCATAGAGTTACGATTATCATACCGAATTTTTCAACGGCAATTTTCAAAGCGCTCAGACGATTCCAGTGCACCGTTACGATTCAAATATGATGTAATGGTATAGATAAACCTTGCAGCTGAGTAACTATTGACAAAAGCATGCTACATTTAAGAAAAATGAGTGTAAAGATTTTACCTATATCTACCGTCGCCATATTGGGATAATCGTAATTGCAGTTACTATTATCTCTTTAATACCAGTGGATGAGCAACATTGGAAGATGTGGAATTTGGCGTTGGAATTTCCAAAATATCTGTAGTTACCATGGAAACAATGCAAAAAGGTCAAAACTTTGAATTTTCACAGAACATTCCAGAACATCAATGTGAAATGTATTCTAGAGACATTAAATGGTATATGATGGTATATATGATTATGGAGGGAAAAAATTGCAGCGGGGGTTTGACTTTGGAATATTCAAAATGGCCGCCGTTACCATGGGAACAGCAAAATTATGAAAAACTTCAAAATGCTTTAAATTTAATGAAACTTATAACAAATTTTGCCTAGCTTATGTAGACTTAACTTTTGAGTTTCGAATTTCCAAAATGGCCGCCGTTGCCATGGAAACAGCAAAAAATTTCTAAATGGCTGCCGCTGGCCTGGCAATGGGGAAAGGGTGCCATCCGCTATTGCTTGCAATGGCAAATCTAGTTATTATTATTTTTCTTCCACCTAATTTTGTCCGACCGCTTTCTCAGAGCCAAAGGAACCAATCTAAATGGTGGTGCACTACAACAAGGAACCCTGATTTTCCAGTTGCAGTGCAACTTTGGAACTAAAAAATGGCTGCCATCACCATGGAAACGGGAAAATGGTGAAAAAATATAATTTTGGAGTTAGGTGAATTGTTTGAGAATGCTTAACCTTAAAATCTTTAGATTTTAATACAATGTAGGTGCCCACTATATACTGCTTTGGGATGATTTTGGCAATCATTGGAACTGCTATGTAGCCATGGATACTACACCAAAAATTTCAAAAATATGAAAATGCTCCAATTTTTTTGAAACTTTAGCATAACGATGAGCAACTTTGTTAGATGTGGAATTTGGCGTTGGAATTTCCAAAATGTCTGCCGTTTCCATGGAAACAATGCAAAAAGGTCAAAATGCTCCAAAAACTTCCGGGTTTGGTGAATAACTTTGGTATGCTTGAACTTAAAATCATCAAATTTTTATGCAATATAGTTGTCCACTATATACAGGTTTTGAATGATTTTGACAATCATCGGAACTACTATGTTACCATGGATACAGGAGCAAAAATTTCAGAATGCCTCAAAATTGATGAAACTTGATATCATTATTGACTGTCAAGTCTACGTATGACTTTTAAAGTTGGAATTTCCAAAATGGCCACGGTTGCCATGGAAACTGCAAAAATGTCAAAATTCTCAACATGGTTAAAACTTAATGAAATTTGATATTATTGGTAACTGACAAGTAAGGATGAGACTTTTGACTTTGAAATTTTCAAAATGGCTACCGTTGCCATGGAAACGGTATAAATGTGAAATACTTTAAAATGCTCTGAATATACTGAAAATTTACAAAAAGATGAATAGCCATGCATATTTGTGCATTTACTGTTAAACAAGTTTGAAATGGCTGCCGCTAAGTGGCAATAGGGGGAAGGGTGACATCCGCTATTGCTTGCAACGGCAATTCTAGTTATGTCACCCGATCGACAATGTCGGGTGACATATTGCTTTTCCTCTGTTTCTTTTTCCCTATTATTATGTCACCCGATCGACAATGTCGGGTGACATATTGCTTTTCCTCTGTTTCTTTTTCTGTATTATTATGGCACCCTCAACGGAGTTGGGGTGACGTATTGTTATTCTACGTTTCTTTTTTTTCTTATTATTATTATTTTTCTTGCAACAAATTTTGTCCAGGTGATTTCTCGAAATCCAATGGACCAATGTTGATGGAACTCTACTATAGTAAGGACCCCCAGGTGCAGAGTTGCAGGAAGCATGGAATGGTTCAAGATGGCTACCGTTACCATGGAAACAGAACAAATGTGAAAAAATCCAGTTTTTTGTTTTGGTGAACTGTTTGGATATGCTTTATCTCAGAATCATTATATTTTAATACAATGTAGGTGCCCACTATATACAGGTGTTGGATGATTTTGGTGATCATTGGAACTACTATGTTGCCATGGAAACTACACCAAAAATTTCGAAATTCTCAAAATGCTCCAAACTTCAGGAAACTTCACAGTAACGATGAGCAACATTGGAAGATGTGGAATTTGGCGTTGGAATTTCCAAAATATCTGTTGTTACCTTGGAAACAATGCAAAAAGGTCAAAACTTTGAATTTTCACAGAACATTCCAGAACATCAATGTTAAATTTAGTCTAGAGACATTAAATGGTATATTATTATGGAGTGCAAAAAATGCAGCATGGGTTTGACTTTGGAATATTCAAAATGTCGCCGTTACCATGGAAACAGCAAAAATATGAAAAACTTCAAAATGCTTCAAATTTAAGGAAACTTATAACAAATGTTGCCTAGCTTATGTAGACTTGACTTTTGAGTTTGGAATTTTCTAAATGGCCGCCGCTCACCTGGCAATAGGGGAAGGGTGCCATCGGTTATTGCTAGCAATTACAAATCTAGTTATGGCACCCTCAACGGAGTTGGGGTGACGTATTGTTATTCTACGTTTCTTTTTATGGCACCCTCAACGGAGTTGGGGTGACGTATTGTTATTCTACGTTTCTTTTTTTTCTTATTATTATTATTATTTTTCTTGCAACAAATTTTGTCCAGGTGGTTTCTCGAAATCCAATGGACCAATGTTGATGGAACTCTACTATAGTAAGGACCCCCAGGTGCAGAGTTGCAGGAAGCATGGAATGGTTCAAGATGGCTACCGTTACCATGGAAACAGAACAAATGTGAAAAAATCCAGTTTTTTGTTTTGGTGAACTGTTTGGATATGCTTTATCTCAGAATCATTATATTTTAATACAATGTAGGTGCCCACTATATACAGGTGTTGGATGATTTTGGTGATCATTGGAACTACTATGTTGCCATGGAAACTACACCAAAAATTTCGAAATTCTCAAAATGCTCCAAACTTCAGGAAACTTCACAGTAACGATGAGCAACATTGGAAGATGTGGAATTTGGCGTTGGAATTTCCAAAATATCTGTTGTTACCTTGAAAACAATGCAAAAAGGTCAAAACTTTGAATTTTCACAGAACATTCCAGAACATCAATGTTAAATTTAGTCTAGAGACAATAAATGGTATATTATTATGGAGGGCAAAAAATGCAGCATGGGTTTGACTTTGGAATATTCAAAATGGCCGCCGTTACCATGGAAACAGCAAAAATATGAAAAACTTCAAAATGCTTCAAATTTAAGGAAACTTATAACAAATGTTGCCTAGCTTATGTAGACTTGACTTTTGAGTTTGGAATTTTCTAAATGGCCGCCGCTCACCTGGCAATAGGGGAAGGGTGCCATCCGTTATTGCTAGCAATTACAAATCTAGTTTTTCTTATTATTATTATTTTTCTTCTTGCAACAAATTTTGTCCAGGTGATTTCTCGAAATCCAATGGACCAATGTTGATGGAACTCTACTATAGTAAGGACCCCCAGGTGCAGAGTTGCAGGAAGCATGGAATTGTTCAAGATGGCTACCGTTTCCATGGAAACAGAACAAATGTGAAAAAATCCTGTTTTTTGTTTTGGTGAACTGTTTGGATATGCTTTATCTCAGAATCATTATATTTTAATACAATGTAGGTGCCCACTATATACAGGTGTTGGATGATTTTGGTGATCATTGGAACTACTATGTTGCCATGGAAACTACACCAAAAATTTCGAAATTCTCAAAATGCTCCAAACTTCAGGAAACTTCACAGTAACGATGAGCAACATTGGAAGATGTGGAATTTGGCGTTGGAATTTCCAAAATATCTGTTGTTACCTTGGAAACAATGCAAAAAGGTCAAAACTTTGAATTTTCACAGAACATTCCAGAACATCAATGTTAAATTTATTCTAGAGACATTAAATGGTATATGTTTATGGAGGGCAAAACATTGCAGCGGGGGTTTGACTTTGGAATATTCAAAATGGCCGCCGTTACCATGGAAACAGCAAAAATATGAAAAACTTCAAAATGCTTCAAATTTAAGGAAACTTATAACAAATGTTGCCTAGCTTATGTAGACTTGACTTTTGAGTTTGGAATTTTCAAAATGGCCGCCGTTACCATGGAAAAAGCAAAATTATCCAAAATTTCAAAATGCTTCAAACTTAATGAAACTTTGCAAAAATCTTACTAGACATCTGTAGATGCACTATTTGACTTTGGAATTTTCAAAATGGCTGCCGCTCATCTGGCAATGGGGGAAGGGTGCCATCCGTTATTGCTAGCAATTACAAATCTAGTTATTATTATTATTATTATTATACTTCCACCTATTTTGTCCGGCATGTTTTTTGGAGTGAAATGGAACCAATCTTAATGATAGTTCACTGTAAGGTGGAACAAAAAATTTCGGGGTGCAGGTGGGTCTAAGACCATAAAAAATGGCTGCCGTTTCCATGGAAACAGAATAATTGTGAAAAATTCCAGTTTTTGGTTTTGGTGAATAATTTGGAGATTCTTAAACTCAGAATCATCATATTTTGATACAATGTAGGTGCCAGCCATATACTGGTTTTGGATGATTTTGGCAATCATTGGAACTACTATGTTGCCATGGAAACTGCACCAAAAATTTCAAAAATATCAAAATGCTCCAAATTTTTTGAAACTTCATAGTAACGATGAGCAACATTGGTAGATGTGGAATTTGGCGTTGGAATTTCGAAAATGTCTGCCGTTACCATGGAAACAAGTCGAAAATGGTCAAAATGCTTCAAAAACCTTAAAGTGGCATTTACTTTCTTAAAATGGAAGGTCAAATCCATTGAAACTTTGAAGGTATGTTCCCTCCCATGTACCAATGTGGTATGTGCCATTAGAAATTTGGAATGGTATCTGTTACCATAGAAACCAGCCAAAATGTCAAAAATTTCAAAAATTTCAAAATGCTCCAAAATTGATGAAACGTAATATATTTGTTGACTGTCAAGTCTGCTTGAGACTTTTGAAGTTGGAATTTCCAAAATGGCCACCGTTGCCATGGATACTGCAGAAATGTCAAATATTTTCAAAATGCTCCAAACTTAATGAAACTTAATATAATTGTTAACTGGCATGTATAGATGAGACTTTTGACTTCAGAATTTTCAAAATGGCTGCCGTTGCCATGGAAACAGAAGAAATGTGAAACTTTTGACAATGCTCAAAACGTACTGAAAATTTACAGAAAGATATATCGCAATGCGTTGATCTGCATTCACTGTTAAATTGTTTTCAAATGGATGCCGCTTAGTGGCAATAGGGGAAGGGTGACATCCGCTATTGCTTGCAATGGCAATTCTAGTTATTATTTTTCTTCCACCTAATTTTGTCCGCCCGCTTTCTCGGAGCCAAAGGAACCAATCTGAATGATGGTTCACTATAACAAGGAACCCTGACTTTCGAGTTGCAGTGCAACTTTGGAACCAAAAAATGGCTGCCATTACCATGGAAACGGAGCAAATGTGAAAAAATCCACTTTTTGGTTTTGGTGAATTATTCGGAGATGCTTTAACTTAAGAGTCATCATATTTTAATACAATGTAGGTGCCCACTATATACTGCTTTGGGATGATTTTGGCAATCATTAGAACTGCTATGTTGCCATGGATACTACAATAATTATTATTTTTCTTCCATCTAATTTTGTCCGCCCGCTTTCTCAGAGCCAAAGAAACCAATCTGAATGATGGTGCACTATAACAAGGAAACTGACTTTCCAGTTGCAGTGCAACTTTGGATTTAAAAAATGGCTGCCATCACCATGGAAACGGGAAAATGGTGAAAAAATATAATTTTGAAGTTTGTTGAATTGTTTGAGAATGCTTAAGCTTAAAATCTTTAGATTTTAATACAATGTAGGTGCCCACTATATACTGCTTTAGGATGATTTTGGCAATCATTGGAACTGCTATGTTGCCATGGATACTACACCAAAAATTTCAAAACTATGGAAATGCTTCAAATTTTATGAAACTTCACAGTAACGATGAGCAACATTGGTAGATCTGGAAATTGGCGTTGAAATTTCGAAAATATCTGCCGTTACCATGGAAACAATGCAAAACAGGTCAAAATGGTCCAAAAACCTAAAAGTAGCATTACCTTTCTTAAAATGGTAGGTCAAATTGATTGAAACTTTGATGTTTTGTTTCCTCCTGTATAGAAATGTGGTACATGCCAATAAATTTTGGGAATAGCCTCTGTTGCCATAGGAACCAATCAAAATGTCAAAAATTTCAAAAGTTTCAAAATGCTCCAAAATTGATGAAACTTTATAGGATTGTTGACTGTCAAGTCTGCATGAGACTTTTGAAGTTGGAATTTCCAAAATGGCTAGCGTTGCCATGGAAACTGGAAAAATGTCAAATATTTTCGAAATGCTCCAAACTTAATGAAACTTAATATCATTGTAAACTGGCATGTATAGATAAGACTTTTGACTTTGAAAATTTCAAAATGGCTGCCGTTGCCATGGAAACAGCAACCAGATGCTCCGCAGGGCGTAGCTTTATACGACCGCAGAGGTTGAACCCTGAACGGTTGGGGCAAGTATGGACACAACATTCAAGCTGGATTCAGCTCTAAATTTGGATTGTGATTAAATAGTTGACACAGCATAGGTTTCTGACACAGAATGAATGTGTTCTAATGAACTTAAAATTTTTGTTTTCTCTTAGAGCAATTCACTATGCTGTTGAATATTAATCCTCTCAAAACAAGAATGTGTCCTCAGTACACGAATGCCCCACTCGCACTATCATTTTCCATGTTCAGTGGACCGTGAAATTGGGGTAAAAACTCTAATTTGGCATTAAAATTAGAAAGATCATATCATAGGGGACATGTGTACTAAGTTTGAAGTCGATTGGACTTAAACGTCATCAAAAACTACCTTGACCAAAAACTTTAACCTGAAGCTGGACAGACGGACGAACGGACGGACAAACGAACGGACAGACGGACGGACAGACGGACGCACAGACCAGAAAACATAATGCCCCTCTACTATCGTAGGTGGGGCATAAAAATGTTTGAAGAAATTTTCTTTTTTATTTATGAAATTTCAAAGTATAAAAATTGAACCCAATTTTTTTAATCACATCCCCCTTTCCCTTATTCCAAAACTAATCTCAATTAAAATTTCTAATGAAGTTTGCAACAATAACTACCCATTTAAATACATCATAAAATATTAAGATGTAAAAAAAACTGCTTGTTATCACTGAATGTTATTTATTATAATTTATCAGTTGGTAGTAAAAAGTGAATATACATTGTATATTGTATATAACAAAGATTTAAGTTGATTCTGGACAAAGAAAGATAACTCCAATTAAAAAAAAATCTTGCTATTGCACAATATTTTGCAATTAGATATTTCTTGCTTACTATTCTGGACAAAGAAAGATAACTCTAATTTAAAAAAAATTTGCTATTTCACAATATTGTGCAATTAGATATTTCTTGCCATTGCGCAATACTGTGCAATTGAAAAGACTTGCTATTGCACAACACTTAATATAATAATTTTAGATCCTGATTTGGACCAACTTGAAAACTGGGCCCATAATAAAAAATCTAAGTACATTTTTGGATTCAGCATATCAAAGAACCCCAAGATTTCAATTTTTGTTGAAATCAGACTAAGTTAAATTTTGGACCCTTTGGACTTTAGTGTAGACCAATTTGAAAACAGGACCAAAAATGAAGAATCTACATACACAGTTAGATTTGGTATATCAAAGAACCCCATTTATTCAATTTTTGATGAAATCAAACAAAGTTTAATTTTGGACCCCGATTTGGACCAACTTGAAAACTGGGCCAATAATCAAGAATCTAAGTACATTTTTAGATTCAGCATATCAAAGAACCTAACTGATTCATTTTTTGTCAAAATCAAACTAAGTTTAATTTTGGACCCTTTGGACCTTAATGTAGACCAATTTGAAAACGGGACCAAAAGTTAAGAATCTACATACACAGTCATGACAGTTAGATTCGGCATATCAAAGAACCCCAATTATTCAATTTTGATGAAATCAAACAAAGTTTAATTTTGGACCCTTTGGGCCCCTTATTCTGTTGGGACCAAAACTCCCAAAATCAATACCAACCTTCCTTTTATGGTCATAAACCTTGTGTTTAAATTTCATAGATTTCTATTTACTTATACTAACGTTATGGTGCGAAAACCAAGAAAAATGCTTATTTGGGTCCCTTTTTGGCCCCTAATTCCTAAACTGTTGGGACCTAAACTCCCAAAATCAATACCAACCTTCCTTTTGTAGTCATTAACATTGTGTTTAAATTTCATTGATTTCTATTTACTTAAACTAAAGTTATTGTGCGAAAACCAAGAATAATGCTTATTTGGGCCCTTTTTTGGCCCCTAATTCCTAAACTGTTGAAACCTAAACTCCCAAAATCAATCCCAACCATTCTTTTGTGGTCATAAACCTTGTGTCAAAATTTCATAGATTTCTATTAACTTAAACTAAAGTTATAGTGCGAAAACCAAGAAAATGCTTATTTGGGCCCTTTTTGGCCCCTAATTCCTAAAATGTTGGGACCAAAACTCCCAAAATCAATACCAACCTTCCTTTTGTGGTCATAAACCTTGTGTTAAAATTTCATAGATTTCCATTCACTTTTACTAAAGTTAGAGTGCGAAAACTAAAAGTATTCGGACGCCGGACGACGACGACGACGACGACGCCGACGCCAACGTGATAGCAATATACGACGAAAAATTTTTCAAATTTTGCGGTCGTATAAAAATGTCATATTTTTAAAAATGATCTAAATGTACTGAAAATTTACAGAAAAATGTATAGCCATGCAAATATGTGCATTCACTGTTAAAAGTTTTTGAAATGGCTGCCGCTTAGTGGCAATTGGGGGAAGGGTGGCATCCGCTATTGCTTGCAATAGCAATTCTAGTTATATTTCTATTTCTATATGAAGTGTTTCTTACTAAACATTATTGTTTTATCTTACACCATGAGACTTACGAAGTCAGACTTTTTGTGTTTATTTTATATTACATTGTGAAATGACATCTGCATGACATACATACTCTCATATTTGAAGGACAAATCCTTTTTCACACTTGATCGATACACGCAGATACCCATTGTTGTGTTCGGATTCGTATTTTAAAGAAGAAATAGCTGACTTTGACCTTATATTATATACTGACTTCTTTAAATCTATATTTCTACTTTATTTATATGTGTAATTGTTCTTTTTATATTTGTTTATACTTATTTTTAGTATTATGGCCAAATGTAACGTTACATGTTCTTGTTTATGAAGAACTTGTGTATTACGTCACACGTATAAAATACGGCACGCATGTTCCTATGTTGAGATTCTCTCCAAAAACCTCCATGCAGTTAGCAGTTTCTCTTAAACTAGAATTTGCTGCACCAAGTAAGAGCACTTGGTGATAATGCAGTGCACCAAGTAGATTTGCTGCACCAAATAAAGCTGCTTGGTGAAAGTATTTAAATGCAGTGCACCAAGTAGATTTTCCTGCACCAACTAATGCAGTACACCAAGTATATTTCCCTGCACCAAGTATGCAGATTATCTAAATGCAGTGCACCAAGTAGATTTGCTGTATCGAGTATGCTGAGTATTTGAATGCCGTGCACCAAGTAGATTTTCTTGCACCAAGCAATTGTTTTATTGAACTTGGTGTAATGAATGCACCTTGCTGTATTACTGATTGTATATAATAAATAACGTATTTTGTTTCATGAACCACAGTATTTGATGTATTGTTTAAATAGAAATATTACAATTTATGAACTTTCATTATGATCTTTATTATTACTTCCTTCACCAGAGGCCCACAAAAGTAACTATCGGTGTAAATCCTGACAAGAAAACCCCAGAACGTTACAGTATCAAAAACATTATTTTGTTAGACCTTTAAACGTTCAAGATCTAAGTGATTAATATAAACACAGCCAATTCTACACCCCTTTAATCCCAACAACTATAAAACGAGTTATTGAGATAGTTATACCATTTAAGAGTTGCATTCAAAACACTTCATCAAATATACATAAATTTGTCCCATTCAAAATATTCAATAAGAGTGTATATCATTTGAAAATAACCGACTATGCAGTATCTATAACATCATTTTGTTAGACCTTAAGTTCAAGATCTACGTGTTTAATATAAACACAGCCAATCCTACAATTCTTTAATCCCAACTACATTGAATATTACAAGTTTTTGATGAAGGGCAATAATTTAACCATTTTAATTTCATCTAAAAACACTTCATCATGTTCATCAAATATACATAAATTTATCCCATTCCAAATATTCAATAAAGGTTTATATAAATATAAAATAACACAGAATGCAGTATAAATAACATTAGTTTGTTGGCTATTAAGTTCCAGATCTATGAGTGTTTAATTTAAACACAGCCAATTCTACCTAATTTATGTCCAGACATCTTCTAAATATTTCTTGTGTAGCCTCATTTTCATAAGTTCTATCTTAGCTTCTTCTGCTGTACATCCTGTAAAAGAATATCACTAATAAAGTATGTGCTCGAGGTAAAACAAAAAATAAAGAGCTTGCCGATGAGATAACTAGATTAAAATCATGAGAATTGATTTTCTATGTAGTTATGTGTCGGAATACAGCATTGATCAATAAACAAAAGTGCCTACAATAAGGTTCCTGCTAAGCTATTATATGCTCCTGCTAACCAAATATGTTCTTGAAAGTAACTAGCAACCTTCTTGTGTAATCCAGCAACAGAAAATAAAACAAGAGTGCACACAATGTAATGTCTCACCAGTATTACTGCTCTTGATTGATTTTATATTGAAACATTAAAATTAAGTCAAGGTCAGATGAACTCTGCTAGACAGACATTTGTTTTTTGTTCACTTTTTGTACATTAATAAAGCCGTTTGTTTACTCGTTTGAATTGTTTGACATTGTAATTTTAGGGCCTTTTAAAGCTGACAATGCTGTATGGGCTTTGCTCATTGTTGAAGGCTGTACGGTGACCAATAGTTGTAAAGTTCTGTGTCATTTTGGTCTCTTGTGGAGAGTTCTCTCATTTGCAATCATACCAGGTCTTCTTTTTTTATATGTACACTTAGCAATCATTTCATATGCCAAATATAGTTAACCTTATAGTATGTGAAAAATGAACTTAATCTAGTTACTTTAACTATGGTCATGTATCAATGAAAAGTCAGCTGAACTCTGTGACTGATCTTTTTTATGCATACTTAGCAAGGATCTGATTTACCAAATACTATTATCTTATTATTCATAATAAGCAAGACAAAACATGAAAAAAACTATACTTTTCTTTTAAGCAGTTGCTGAACAATGAAATGGGGGTCAAGGACAATAACCTTATGACAGAAGAAAACCTTGTACCATAAGGCATCTATAAATAAGATATGAAGCAACCTTCTTTAATATAAAAACATTTTTAACAAATTGTTTATGCTGACCCCCAGATTAGCACCCCTACTGTCTCACATTAATCTGCAGGCAAGACAAAAAACAAAACAAAAACCAGTTGATAAATAGCTCTTGGGTTGAGACACACATTAATTTCGTCTAGAAAAAATATAGGGGCTTCAAATTTGAAAATTTCGCAACAAAAATAATTTTCAATAGGCTGCTTCTTCAGGCATAATTTCAATACTTGTTCCATAAACTGAATGAATATGTCAATAAATAACTATTGAATACAAACCTTTATATGACTGTATAACTGAGACAAATGCTTCATTCACATCTTTGGCCATGTTTTTGGCATCCCCACAGACAAACACTGTGGCATTTTTCTCCATTATCAAGATAGATAACTCTGTAGAGTTATTTCTTATGTTATCCTGTACATATTGTGGTGATTTCTGTAGTTGATTGTCACGAGAGAAACACACACAAAGTCGAGATAAAATACCAGTGGACTGAAAATCTTCAAGTTCTTTCCTGAAAAATACAATATTATGATTTGTCTATTACATTGTACTATTAAAATTTCTCATGTTTGAAAATAAATTTTTTTAATTAACCATGATTGCTTTATTGATAGTTCATTGACTTATGTTCAGCAGTAATTATAACTATTCCATGCATAATCAGAAAAATATTGATTGTTGTTTGCATAATGTATAGAAGAAATTCAGACAAAAACTACTTTATTTTTACCAGAACAAGATATCAGGATCAAATATGTGAAAAGAATTGCAAGAATGTGCATATAGTTTGAAGGGTACAAAATTAAGGCAAATCATAGAATACTTAATTTCTATTAAAACAAATGTAAAAAAATCTCATTTCTTCAATTTTGAAATTGCAAATGTGCATCATAGCTAATCTACACAAAACTATTTTCAAACTTTCAAATAGACAGGATAAATTTTATATCCTTAAGTACAGAGAATACATATTAACAAAAGAAGAACGTAATGTGACCCCCTGTGCTATAATAAATTATAGTTCTTATTGTAATATATAAAATGTATGCAAGCAATAATTGTCAGCAAATAACTAACATCATTAATTGATTGCCAAGCTTCTTACAACATATCCTGTACAACTACATATGAACATACCTATAGATATAGTCACTTTTCTCATGTCTACATCCATAAAATAACCATGTGTTCCCATACAGCTCTGGATCAGACATATCTTTCCTTAGAGCCTGTCTGTGTCGTAGGAAGCCTACAAATGGGGCCACACCTGTTCCTGGTCCTACCATAATAATAGGTATACTGAGATCATCTGACATGTGAAAATGCTGGTTTGTTCTTGTAAATATTGGAACCTAGACAATTATAGAAATATTTTAAAGATGATACAGCATAATAAAAAATGGCTGCTGTAATTCCTACTATCTGTATTTGTGTAATTATTATGTATAATTTTATTTCAAAAAAGTTACTCATGTAATGTGGATTCCTTAATATTCGTTGGATACCAATTTTCATGGATTGCCTTGTTTCAGGGGAACCACAAATTTAAATGTTTAACTGAATACAAATTTTCTAAAGAAATGTTGAAATGTTTGCAGACTTTGCCAAAAACCATGAATTAAATATCCACGAATATGCAAGATTTCTTGAATCCACGAAAATTGGTACCCACGAAAATAAATAAATCCACAGTATTGTACATTTAAGCTTCAAATGTAAGAAGACAAGAACAATATTTTTGATTTCTGTATCAATGTCTTTGACTAAATTGAATCTCAAATTAAACAGTTTGTCAATACAGAATATCAAATAGTAAATATACAAAATATAAAATGTAAACTTCACTGACAAAAAGTGAAACACTTTTAATGACTAACCTCGTTCTAGTAACCTTATCAATGTTATAATGGAAAGACAAATGAACATTGATGTTCTCCTAATAATCTAATGCTACTATCAGATTATGGTTTATTCAAAATCCAATAAATTAACTTTAATTATTACATTCAGTTAAAAATTATACTTTGCAGTGTACTCCCCAGGATTTTTGGATAGCGCTGTGGTAAGCGAATAATTTTTGACAATTCTCAGTAACTTTGTCGCGGGGCGTGGTTTGTTTGTAATTGATTAGTTATGTGTTTTTCTTAAATTATGCTATTGATATTTTCTCTTGTAATGATGTCCTCATCATGCTCATGGAAGTTATCCCTTTGTTTGTTAATGTTATTGTCTGCTTATAGAAGAAGAGTTGTTTTTCTCTCCATTGTAAATTCATATAATCCTCATATTATCTGTGTATAAAACCCAAGAAGTCTATGTGAAGATTTCTTATCACTTACAGATGATATTTCAGAACATGTAGGACCAACAATAAAGACTTCAAGTCATTGTCAGCTTCTATGTTTGGTTTTGTAACCCACTGGCACTGTAGCAGTGTACTGTTAACCTTACGACATTTGACAGGAATTGACATTTTTTAGCATAATGATTTCTCTTTTTTCTGACCTTAACGTTTTATAATATTCAAATGGCTTCATCCAAGCAGGACATCGAGAAAGTGAATTTCTCAAGTCGTATCAGCTTGGGTTTGTTTTTCTAATCATATCCTCTCAATTGTTTTCAAATGGTAAAATTCATTACTGTAGAATTGTTGAGTAAACAATTATTAGGTCGAAAAGGTGATAATTTATACTTTAAAGACTTGCTCATTTTCAGTGTTCATCTTTAGTCTTTTAATATGGATAGTAAGCCCCGCAAACCCCTGTGTTTGATCGTTTTTAAAATCATTGTTTGTTTTCAAAGTTCGTAAAGAAGTTTGTGAGTGTCGTTGGGAAATGGGGTCAATTTATTTCATCTCATTTCATTCATATATGCCTCTTTATATTCTTTTAATTAAAACAATAGATATCAATGTTGAAATTTTTGTTTATTTTGATCTTTCAAAATCACCATTTTTTATAATTCATTAGACTGGTCCCATGGAGTTACTTAATGCAATGGAAATAATTCATTCAGAAATAGTAAACCAGTTGATCATGTGATCCGAACAGAAAAATTAGCGGGAAATTAAAAAAAAATTATGAAAAAAATAAAGCGACACGCTTTCATTGTATAGCGCTGCCGTCAGTGCAATAGAACAGCGGGAAATTGTGATAGCACTGAAAAGTGCAGCACTAAAACGGCCTGGGGAGAACACTGCTTTGAACAAAGACAAATTCTGTCTTCTGACTAACCAGTCTTTTCTACTCTTCATATTGCTTGCTCATTTAAAAAATAACATAAATCAATTAAAAAATGTATTTGTTTAAAGACTGAATCTATGCAGATCATCATCTAAACAATTTAATTAATATATCTACACACTCATGTTCAGTTGTATGTAGAGCATTAACTATGATGGGGAGCATTACTCACCTGTATTTTGTCATTGATGGCAAGTTTCTCTAGAGTATTTGACAGATCATCAACTCTATCCTCCTGAAAAGCCCCTTTTATCTGTACATTCTGTGTTATCTTATCTAACATACCAGTACATACACCATTCCTATGATAGGACCTGCCTTCTCCAACTGGTATATTTATAACATTGAACACAATCTCAATAATTCCTGGGTTTACCAAAGGAGAACTAAAAAGATAAACAATCGAATGTCATTTTTTTATATAATTGCAGCTGAAAACATTGTCATAAATATGTAAATATTAGAAACAAATATTTAGTGATTGTGGTAATAAATGACTGTTAAAACATGAACACTTTCATATAGCTTTGATGCTGTCAATTCAAAATTTTAATTTTCAAAATTTTAATATACATTTGTTGTTTCTAAAGTATAAAAATACCTTTTAGTGATTCAATTTTAAAATAAAAATTGTGATATTTCAGTTCTGGAAACAATGTTTGCATTTCAATATAAAAATAATAGAATCCAGGAGCAGGTGAAGCTTTATACGACCGCAGAGGTTGAACCCTGAACAGTTGGGGCAAGTATTGACACAACATTCAAGCTTAAAACAGCTCTGAATTTTTGGATTGTGATCAAATTCTTGACATAATATGAGTTTCTGACACAAAACAAATCTATTATGCAATATTGTGCAATTAAAGATTTCTACTTCAAACTTTTCAAAAATTTGGAATTTGAGAAACTTGGGAAAAAAAATGAAAACTACTACCACCCCTCTTTTAGTTAATCATAACATACCAAACATTGTATGTTAACTGTTTTTTAATTACCTCCCTTACACTGCTTTTAAATTGTCTTAATTGTCCATTGACCAGAAAAACCTTGCTTACCAGAAAAACCTTGTTTCACCCCTTTTTTTGCCTCAATTCCAAACCATTTTGAGCAATAACCCCCCAAAGTCATTACTAACCATCCCTTAATAGTATGGAAACTTGTGGTATAATTTCAGAGAGATTCAAAACACAAGTGATTGTTTAAATAAAAATGCGTATTTTGGGCCCCCTTTTGGGCCCCTAATTCCTAAACTATTGGGACCATAACCCCCAAAATCAATCCCAACCTTCCATTAGTGGTATTGAACCTTCTGGTAAAAATTTATAGTGCTCCATTCACTAAATCTAAAGTTATTGTCCGGAAACTAAATGTGTCTTCGGACGACGCAGACAACGACATGATACTATACGACGCAAAAAATTTTTTGCGATAGTATAAAAATTGCAATATCAAGGATTTAAGGCAAACCTGCACACAGAATAAGGTCTTGGCTGTAATCTTGGCAGATGTTCTAAAATAGAAATATAACTAATCTTTAATGATTTGTTATTGTTTCCTGTAAACTTAAAATTTTATACAAATCAAGTGCTATAAAAATTATCACATAAATCCAATCTACTTAAAGTTAAGCTTTAAATTCTCTACTTTTACTGACATGTCTATGTATTGGTATTTTTAAGGAATCCCAATTAAAGGTCATATATAATGCTTTATATATTATACATTCAGTTTTTCTTAATATAAATATATTAATTACCAAGAAGTCGCTCCACAGGAGGAATGCATGATGGGAAGGCATTTAAGATGTCCATCAAAGACAAAGATGGCTGCCTTACAAATTGGGTGTAGTCAGCAGCTCCTTGTTTACTACATAATTCTTGTATCCTTCTCTTCTGACCTTGATCTGATGTGTATTCAACTAATGCTCTAAATAATGCCTACAAAATAAAGATACTAATCACTGATCACCATTATGTTCCTATCAATTAATTTATGCATTGCCTAACATTGGATTCCTTGTCTTTCATATGTACTGACACAAATTCACGTTCCTTTTTGTCTCATGTGTCAACTTTTTCTCCATGACTAAATGAATAAACAAACTCATTTAGTAGAACAAATAAATTATTAGTGCATAGATTACTATTTAAAATGGACCTTGGAGCTTACCTAGTTTTATACAAATAATAAATACTGATGTTGTCAACAGTTAACCGGTTAACCCTCGGAGGGATCGTATATCAAAACCAAAAACGCTAACCGGTTAAAAGGACTTTTGAATTTTAATAGATTGGATATAAATGTGTATTGAAATTATGACATAATTTTGTTCTATTTAAAGATTATCGTCATGGTAATTAATTTGACAGATCAGTAGTCCTGTATATTGATTGCTTTTGGTAATCCAAAAAACATAAAATTAATTTGAACTTAGACAACTATCTGCTCATGGTAAGATCTTAAGTAAATATAATCAGCATACATGTTTTTTCATACCTGTCAACTGACCCGTATTCTGTGGGTGTGACACGAGATTTTCACAATTCTGAGGGATCACCCGGAACACCTGCCGGGTCATTGAAATAACCCGGGAATTCCGAAAATGACCCGATTTCACCGTATTTCTTAGCCTTGAGATTGATTTCATAAGTAATATTCCTTTGAAATACCGGCAAATTCAGAGGCGGATTAAAGGGGGGGGCCCAGGGGGCCCGGCCCCCCTTTTTGGGAAAAAAATTGGTTGCTTATATATGGAATCATTGAAGCGTGACTGGAGCAGCCCCCTCTTAGGTCAGTCAGTGGGCCCCCACTTATGAAAATTTCTGGATTCGCCACTGAAATTCGTAATTCTTACATGAACAGGAAGTTCATCTAGCTATGTAAACTGTCAAATTAAGTGACCCATTAAGTGCATGGCTTCACTTGACAGCTTTGGTGTCAAACACACTGTTAATTAACACCAATTACCTTAGCTTTAGGTCGTAAATAAATTGCACCTTTGGTTTACAAAGTGAACTAGAGTTACTTCCCCTTATTTGTCACCATTCAAAATTATTCCTTATATTTACGTTTTATGGGTGAAAAAGATTAAATCATAAAAATATAAAATTCAAATACATATTGAAAAATAACTTTTTATTATTTTTATACCTTTATACAATTTTTTTTAAAAAGTTGAAAATTGTTTTTTACATTTATACTTCCTTTAAATGTATTACTATATTTTATCATATAGTCTAATTTCCTTATTAATAATTTTTTTAGGTTAAAGGCTACATAGTCAATAGTCTCAAACATTTAAAAATTAAATTAAATTCTAGTGTTTGATGATTGTAGTATTTTTTCTCAAAAAGTAAAGCACATTAGACTGAGTTACACAAATTTATAAAAATCTTTAAAAGTGCAATGAAATAATATTTAATAAGATTTAAAATGACTTAACAAAGTGAACATGCATTGATGTTTTGGTATCTTTGATATACATTATAAGAAAATGTACCATAAATACTGAAATTCAGCTCGAAAAAGTTCGTACACGTTATGACCTGAGATTTGATTCTTCAATGCAGGTCATGACCTGCATTTTCATCGTCACAGGTTGACAGGTATGGTTTTTTTAAACATGAACTTTAAATCAGTAATCCAATTAAATTTTGCGATTTACTTCATTTTTTTTAGTTTTGATCTACTATTGCATAGAGCTACATCTGAATGTGCAATCTCCATAATGCAAGTTTTGTCATACTTAAAACGAAATGTCAACTCAAAAATTGTGAAATGCAAATCAATGTGAATGTAATTAATTTATACTTGAATAATCGAGTAACAGGCAAATTGAAACACTCCACATTATTTCCTGAGAGTGAGATATCAAGAGAAAATGGAAGAATCATCGGTTTCAGACATATTCAATTCGACGAGATCAAAAAGGTTTATTATTTTACAATCTGAATTTGTTACAACTGACACCATAGCAGATACGGTGTAACTTCGCCAGAAATCCTCACAGACAAGCCTTATAATGCCAAATGACTAACTTTAATGCATCGTATTATAAAAACGTACATTTGTACAATACTATAGATCAGGTCTAAAAAACTCAACTTAAACTACTAGTACTGGTTAACCGGTTAATCAGTCAAACGATTATCCAAGTAACCGGTTAAGCAAAACTGTACAATTTCACAACACTAATAAATGTTCTCATTTTTAAAAGGTTAACTTTTCAGTTTAATTTTTTGTTTCTAAAACATTTGATAAATTGACTGTATTTTACAATAACACACCTTTTTAGGAGGTTCTCTTATATCTACACATGTAGTAAAGATATGCCTTAGTGTACACATTGGTGGTATGTGTGAGGGCACTGAAGGATTCTTTTTCTTTGTTCCTTCTATCACAGTTAAAGAGCATGTTGTATCAGCACACTTCAAAACACTAAGCCTGAAACAAGAAATGATATAGAAGTATAAATACAAGATTGTGACAAAACTAGTGACCTTTTACTGCTAACATCCAAGTCATATTTACCCGGTACTCTAGTGGATAGTTATCTCATTGGCAATTTATTACATATCATTGTTCACATATATCAGAAGGTATTTGTGTTGTTTGTTAATTTGACAATCTCCTCACAACTCTTCAAATATGGTATATTTTTTCATAGAAAACTTTTCTTTATAAATTGAATGCATTCTTTTCCTTTTTCCTAAACTTCGGATTAAACATTTCATACCTATTTTAAAGTAGTTCTTTGATCTACTGACTATATGAATTAAGGTAAATGCAGGGTATATATCTATAAGATAACAAACAACACATTTCCAACAAAATTCTCATACAAAAATTATCATATGGTCTTCAATGGTTTTCTAGAGCATACACAGCAAGTTTAACTGCCAATGTTCTAAGAAAGTTAAGAATAAAACTAAATAGGGGAGTTGATCTATAAAAACAAAATATGTACAAAATCATGAAACTACTTGAAACAGACACAAAGTAAACATGTAGCAGGGGAAAATAGTTTTGTAAGTACTTTCATAACAATGATAGATTATATTTACATTAGCTAGTTCCTGTGGAATCATTTATTTTCTTGGGTACCAATTTTTGTGGAAAATGTGTGTGTTCGTGGAGATTTAATTTTGTGGTTTATTTTGGAAGTCTGCATCCAAGCCTACAGAAAGTTTATTACTTGTTGAAGTTTTAATTTTGTGGTTCACCTGTTCCCATGAAATCCATAAAAATTGAAATCCAAAGAATAATAATGAATCCATAGTATCAGACTTTTTGTTTCATTCTTTAAAGAAATCTGAAATTATTTGTAAAATTGGTCTTGCTTGTGCTTATTACGATTTATTCACATTCATTTTTAGGTCAAATTGTCCTGTCTGACAGTGATACCATCTATCATCTCCCCTATAGCTCCTAATTTTTTTGTATTTTTTTTTCTCCTGACATATAATCAACCAACAAAAATAAGGAGCATGTCAAATATTACAAATACTACATACAGTGTAAAAATTTTATGAAAATCATATTCAAGTCTAGAAAAAAAAATAGACTTCAGATGGTTATATTAGGAAAGCTAAAGCCAATTTAGCTGTCAACAAAATATAGCTAATTATGTCAAAGGGAAACTAATACAAACCTTTTTAACAAGGCTTCAACCTCATTCACATCATTTTCTACTACAACTGATATACTATCACCTGGCAAATATTCCATCATTTTTTTCTACAATAATATTATAAAAAAAACTTAATCAAATGTGCTATTTGACACAAATACATGTATACTCTTGCTCTAATACATAAATTTAAAATTCAAATAGCAGTTAGTCTTGCTGTAAAAAGAAAGTCCTCTATTGTATGTGTATTTAGTTCTAATTACTTAGGTACGACATAAACTAAATCAATGTCAAGTTGAAATAATATTTTAGTTTTATTGATCATCATTGTATTTATATGTTTACAAGGAACTGTGAGGAACACTTTATAAACAGATCTCTTATATTCTTCATCACTCTGACACCACATACAGGGGCGGATCCAGCCATTTTAAAAAGGGGGGGTTCCAACTATATATCCCCATTCAAATACATTGATCGTCCAAAAAAAGGGGGGGTTCAAACCCCCAGAACCCTCCCCCTGTATCCGCCACTGACATTGATCTCTTAATTGTACTTCATGAAGACATCAAATTGACCTCTTCATTTGAATTTCTCACTGCATTGAAGACCTGTTGGTGACCTTCTGCTGTTGTCTGTTCTATGGTCGGGTTGTTGTCTCTTTGACACATTCCCCATTTCCATTTTCAATTTTACTCTTCATTTGAAGTTCATGAAGACACTATATATTGACCTCTTAATTGTACTTCATGAAGACACCAAATTGACCTCTAAATTGTGAATCATGTAGACACCATATTCATTTCTTAATTGTCCTTCATCGAGACATCAAATTAATCTCTTAATTGTGCTCGTCAGGGACACCATATTTTTGACATGTGCTGGGTGAAAATGGTAATCATTTGTGTATACCTCTCTAAATTATGAATTATTCATTTACCTTCCTACCACATATTGGTATATTTACCTGTGTGTTCAGTTTTAAACATAATGTTTTCTTAACTGCCTCTTCCTTTGTTAATACTGATGATGATGTAACTCTTGCCATGGTTATTTCACTAGATGCAGATGGCATAGGGCAGCCATTTTGAAGTGGAATTTCAGTCAAATTCTGAAGTGAAAGAGTAAAATACTAAAATACATTCATTTAAGTTTAATATTAAAGCATAAATTTTCTCACTTCAAAGACCTACACAAATGGTCCGCACAACAAGTCAGACATGTATGGTATGTTAAAACTAATAAATACATTTAACTTCAAACTGTGTAGTGCTACTGGTAATGGCTGTAAAAATTACTAAATAGTTCCTATTTAAACCTACATTTGAATTTAAAATGAAAGTGTAAAGTATATAATATCAAAAATGGCAGACAGACAGATGATCAATAAGATGGCATAAAAAATATTACACCATCAACATCTTTGGTGTGGGGTTAAGTAGATAGAAATGATATACACTATGAAGCATAATAAACAGAACTAAATATTTTAATTTATATCCTTTAAAGATAATTTATATAATTAATAATTTTTCATCATTTTAATTTGAAAGTTATTATTTCTTTTTGGGGTAAATCGGTTTCAAATTCACATTTCTGATAAGATAACATTTTGGGGTCAATAAAAAAACTCCATTTACATTTACATTCAAACAACATTACTTCTTTCTCTTTTTTCCATCATAATTTAATTCAATATACTTACTACAGTTTCATTATTCAAATATTCAAGTTTAAGATATGCAGCTGACAATACTGGTACTGACACTGAACTCTCCGACAAAGGAGGTAGAGAAGTTGTTAACGATGGCTGACATTCTCCTTTATCCAATGTTTGTATTTCATTTTGTTGATTTAAATTTAGTTTGGATTTTGTTATAAGTGTTCTATTATCAGTTCTGTTGATGTGTGCATTACTTTCAATATTTATATCTGTACCAGTGTCACTGTCACTTTTACTTAAAAGACTAGAAGATAAATTATTGACATTTGTGAGAGAATTAAGTTTAGGTGAAGTCACTTCTGTTGTTTTATCACAACAACTATCTGTAGGAGAGACTGGTTTTATTATTTCATTAAGATGCGTTAAAGCTGGACTGCTTTCATCGGAATGTAAACCAGGTATTGTTTTGGATTCAAGTCTATTTTCCTGAAGATCTTCTTTTTTATTATGTCCATTTTCATTTGATCCAGACTGATTTGTTCTACAACTGGTATCTATGCTGTCACAGCTTGTTGTATGAATATTAACAGACAGAAATTTCTGAATAGCTGGAAATAAACTCTCCATCCATGGTTCAGCAGCTATTTCAAGTCTACAAATGTAACAAAATGTATTCAATAATTATACATACACCAGATTTAATACACGTATCTATGATTTATAGCTGCATGAACATGATAAATTGTATTACCAAGATTTTCAGCATGCATCTTCAAAGCAGTAGATGCTATAACAAAAATGTATAAATAGATGAAAAATAACTGTTTGTTTTTTTTAATTTCATATCAAATAGATCAACTTTTACATTTGTGTAAATTGGTCATGTCACTCATGTGTGATTTTTCTACAATGATAATCTTTATCAGTCATTATCTTGTTATTGAGAACCAAATGAAACTTTTCCACAGATTCACTTGATAGTTACCTGTCGATTTAAACTTTGGAAAGTTCTTTTGTCCCATTACCGTTCTTCTATAAAAGCATGCAAAACAAAACATTGATCTACTTGCTTGCTATGTTTGCTTGGTTGTTTGCAAACACTAGGTAGGCGGAGTTTCTGTCTGTTTTTATTAATTATTGGATTTGATTGGACATTAAGAATTGACATGAAATGAATTTATTGTTTATTGTCCAATCAAATTCCAGTAAATAGTTAACAGCCTGAAATAAACTACCTACCTGTTGTTTACAAACATCCAAACAAATATAGCAAGCAAGATAATCAATTGTTTGTTTTGCATGCTTTAATAGAAGAACTGTAAATGAATACAGTAGCTATTGTTGTTTGTGTAGTTTATTCAATGATATGTTTAATTTTCTTATTACTCATTGATTAATTTACCTGAGTAAACAAACTATCCTCTAAAAGGTAAAGATGTATGATTTACATTAAAAAAGCTGTGTGTTATTTTGTATTTATTCAATATCTATAATATATTTTACATCTGTTCAAAGCAAACACTGATTCTAACATTAATAAAAATTGAATTCTGAAAACAAATTTCAACATTGTTCCTATTAAGATTTTTTTTGTGTGTTTGACAAATTAAAACTGGAAGAAGGTGATGTTTATTTTAAGGCCTTCTTAAAAGTATTCTATAACCTAAACAAAAACAAAATAAGGCAAATTTCAACAGGAACAATGCTAAAGATTTTTCAAAAATCAACCTTCAATGATTAAATCTGTGTTCATTTTAAACAGATTGAAATAAAAATATGAATATTGAATAAATACAAAATCACATGCAGTTTTTTTAATGTAAATCATGTAGTCTTATTTATTTAGCAGATAATGTTTTTACTCAGGTAAATAAATTAAAGAGTGACAGATTTCTCTTCGAAGAAATTTATAGGTCTCAGTGAATAAACTCCACAGAGAACAATGGCTATTGTATTTATCCAAGGGACAAAAGAACTTATGAAAGTGTGGATCGTCAGGTAACTATCAAGTGAATCTGTGGAAAAGTTTCATTTGGTTCGCAATAAAACCGGTGGTCTTATGGTAATGTGCTCCAGTTAAATGCAGGCGGTTGTGGGTTTGATTACTGGGTATTTGATGCTTCTCTGCCAAGTAAACAGTATTTAGGAGTTAGACTGAAGGCTAGTCGACTCAGAGTAAGAATAATTATCGTTATCCTTATCATACCTATCATGATAATGCTTGCACATGCTTTTGAGTTACTTCCCTTTTTTTCAAAGGCAACAATTATTCAGCAGTTGATAAACTGTATGTAATCAGAACATTTATCATTAAATGCTGTCTGTCAACAATATATTCATCATCATATGATATGATGCCTGTAATTATCTTTGTTACCACTTATTTATTATAGTCAACCATTTTTCTCAGCAAATACATTTCTTCACCAAATATAACATACATGTAATATTGCTTATAATGAAGATATTAATGCCTTTGTGACAGTAGTATTGATTGTAATAATCAAAGTGCCCTTTCTACAGCTCAGATATTATCAACAAAATTTTCCCCTGAAAAAGGTGACAGCCCCCCACCCCCTCTTTAAATCCACCTTTGTGCCTCACTGTTTCCCCTTTATCTCTGAATAAACTTTTAAGCTTACCCTACAGCATCGTCTGCCCAACCAGATTCATAAAATCTTTTAGCACCAAGTTGTTCCAATCGTCTGTCTATTGTTTTACCATTATTACAGAAGTTAGTGTAGTTTGAATCACCAAGACCTTAAAATAAATGTATTTCCAGATTAAACATGTTATTACAACCTGTATATAGCTACTGTGTGCAGATAATAATGAAACTTTGCAATTTATGTCTGTATTAATTTGCTAAAATATTTTTTGTTAATTTAAGCAAATCAACAATTTTAGGCATTTTATGCTTCAAGGAATAAGTTTTTGGTTTTTCTCTTTTTATGTTTAATGCTTTTGTTTGTTGATTATCTATTTCATTGACAACCAGAGGCGGATTTAGGGGGGGGGGGGCCCTTTTTGGGAAAAAAATTTGGTTGCTTATATAAGGAATCACTGAAGCGTGACTGGAGCGGGCCCCCTCTTAGGTCAGTCAGTGGGCCCCCACTTATGAAAATTTCTGGATCCGCCACTGACAACAAGTTAATATCATTTACCACAAAATAAGCTTTAATGCACATGCATATAGAAATAATATAGAACACAGCCATAGCCCAAATAGCTTATTTTGCAGGAAAACATATTTAGAGATTTTCTGGTCAATGGTAATAATCTATAATTTGTTCAAAAATGACCCTTAAATTATTCAAATTTTATGCTGAAATCTGCACAGATCTTCATTATGCTACATTCAGACTGTTGCTATAACCCTAAGCAGATATTTATTTATTTCTTGTTTTCATTCAGAAGTACAATGTAGACAAATCATAGTATAAATGTTATACGAATTAAGTCTTAGTTTCAGTTACAGGTCATTGTACAGGGACTGAATCATCTCAAAAAAACCTTCTTCTCTACTGTAGATCCATTTATTTTCAAGGGTATCAATTTTCAGGGATAGAGTCAAACTTGCATTTTTAGGGATATTTGACTTATTCTGTATACAAGCTAGTCTTACAAAAAATTAGTTTTTAAACATTTTGAAAATTTGCGGTTCACCTTTACCCACTAAATCCTTGAAAATTGGTATCCCACCAATAAAAATAATTCCATGTGGTAAGTAAAAACATTGACATCATCTTTATTTAGAAAAATCAAAGCGGTTATCTCCTTGGAAATAAGTTTACAATCAAAAATCAATTAGAAATATTATGTTAATATGATTATACATGTTTGTAGTTACATTTGTAATACATAATCTATTTCTTGTATTTTACAAGGAAGGATATTGCATTAATCTTTTGTTTATGAAATCAGATTAATATGTTATTCTGTTCGTATATTTCATTGTATATATGTATCATTACTTAATGACATGTATGTAGATACTTTTAATGTACTTCATTATTTCTACCATATTCTTTAAATATAGATTATCTACCGTAAATTCAGAAATTATTTCACTGCTTTTATTATTTTTTTGGACTAAAATGCAATTGAAATTATTGTGATATTGAGAAAAATCCTGTTAAATTCCTATGAAAATTTCAAATTGCAAGTTTAAATTATTGCAATTTTAACCCTGTCACACTTTTCACAATAATAAAAACATCTCAATAATTTTTGAATTTACAATATTGAATTTTGTTGTATTCATTTTCTTTTTGGCATTCATCATGATTCATGTATGATTTTATTGATCCAAAGTAGTCCAAATAATTATGACGTCTTGAAAGGCTTTTATACTTTTTGCTTTGACAGTCGATGTAAGGCATGAAAGAAAAAAAGTATTATATCCTTTCAAGACGTCATAATTATTTGAACTAGATCCAGAATATCAATTCAAACTGTGTGACACAATATTATTAAACACATTTTACTGAAAAAAATTTTTTTAATATAGAGCTCAGTGCCACGGCTGTTATTATTTTTTTGTCAAAATCGAGTATTAGTAGTTTTCACAAAAATGAGCAAGACTGAATTACATATAAAATTCTGAAGATGATACAGAGAACACAATAAATAAAAAGCATTGAAAATTACAACAAAAAACAAGAAAATAATACATGTCATATATGCTATGAAATGGCCTTCATATTTCTGAAATATTAAGAAAGAAAACCTTTAAGCTATACAAGGAATACTTGTCATTTGGATGTTCTTTTATTTAATTTTTAATTTATATATAATTTGGGCTAATCATGGTAATAATGCTTGTGTCCTCTGTATACTAACCTAAGAGTGCATAGTTGAGATTCTCTAAATGATTTGAAGGGAGTGTCTTCTTCTTGAGACGTCTAACAAATTTTTGTGCTGTGTCTGGTGGCTCTCCATCCCCTGTTGTAGATGTAACTATGACAATACAATGTTCTCGTTCTATATTAAACTGTAAAATAAATGGAAAGTATAGGAAACATCTGACCACACGTCGTTACATATCATTTATCCGTGTAACTATGACAACACAATGTTCTCCTTCAACATAAAACTGTAAAATAAATGGAAAGTATAGGAAACACCTGACCACACGTTGTTAAGTATCATTTATTGGAATATATTTGTTTAAATAATCATGCAAAACCCAAAAATAAAATATGGGTTGTATCATGGCATTAAATAAAATATGGGCTGTATCATGGCATTAAATAAAATATGGGCTGTATAATGGCATTAAATAAAATATGGGTTGTATCATGGCATTAAATAAAATATGGGCTGTATCATGGCATTAAATAAAATATGGGCTGTATCATCATGATCATGGCATTAAATAAAATATGGGCTGTATCATGGCATTAAATAAAATATGGGCTGTATCATGGCATTAAATAAAATATGGGTTGTTATCATGGCATTAAATAAAATATGGGTTGTTATCATGGCATTAAATAAAATATGGGCTGTATCATGGCATTAAATAAAATATGGGCTGTATCACGGCATTAAATAAAATATGGGCTGTATCATGGCATTAAATAAAATTATGTGACAATTTCATTGCAATCATTATGAATACAACAACTATCCACCAGAGTTCAAATGACTGATGTGGATAAAAATATGAATAAAACCTGCAAAACATAATTAATACTTCTATAATACATGTGCAGCCTAATTCTAATCCAGTCACTAATTATGGAGAAGTTGTAGATACATGTACTGACAAGACAAACATTGAACAAAAAAAAACATTACAAAGTATGGAAAGCCATATCAGTATGTGGATGTTGTATAAAACGAAGATGTTGAGTATACATGTACATGTTACCGGTATGTTACATGTGGGTACATGTTTATGTAAATTACTTAAATTACTGTTAACTAAAAAATACAAAAAAGACCAAGAATATGTGTCCAGAGGACAGAGCCAAGCCCCCTCTTTCACATTTGCATGATACTTAACTGATAAGTTTGTGTCCATGCTCTAATTTAACATATATTTTTGAAATTTTAACTCCTCAAATCAACTGTGTAGATAAACAAATTCAGATGACTCACTTTCTTTTCTGTCTGACTAAGGCAATGTAGATCAGCTGTAAGATTAAATTTCTCTGCCTTTTCGACAATCTCCTCCGATATAGCTTTAGCCTGTCCTGTCTGGGAACCATACAATAGCAGAAACCTATTTTTGGTGGAAACAGGCATACTTAATTCTGAAAAAGAAAGAGTCAATGTAAACATGGTAAATGAAGTATATTTTATATGAGGCACATTTTTAGATAATTGTACTTCCTATTACAGATCAATTAATGTCCATTCATTCGATATTGGAATCATATCTTTCTGTATCTGTATTTTACACTTCTGTATATTAATGGGTATGTTACAGATTCCTATCAGCTATTATATATGTGACAGATATTTTAATTCAAAATTTATAAATGATGTTAATGCGCCAAAAGCATTAATGGAATTTTGCTGAATTTTATTAAGTTGATTTTTTACATTTTTCTGAGCTCTAATGCATTAATTCTTTTTCATATGCATCAGATTAGGAATAAAGGTTCTGTAGCTTTTTTTCAATTACAATTTTTAACACAGTGAAATCAGGGTAGCATTTGCACGTATGTTATAATACAATGGGATATAATTTGGAGGTAAATTGTAACAGCTATTATTATGTACATCTCTTAGTTTGCCCTAGGTATAGATATTTCGTGATTTTTATCACTGTCTTGTTTACAAAGCAAAAAAATCGTCATAATAGAATTTTTATTTATCAAGGTCTAAGTAAGAAAGGTAAGTCATTTAAAAAATAACATGTTAATCTTTCATGGCTTTCAAAATCTATACATTAATACAAACAGATACAAACAAATAAGATTTAAGATAATTAGATTATTCATTTATACCGTAACTTCAGAAATTATTGTGTGCATTTAATTTGGGGCCGAAGTCCCCTATTACAGTAGAAAAATCAATAAAAAAAAATAATTAAAAAATCGGGAATTTTCATTGTACTAATGAACTCAAAATTGTTCAAATTTTTTTTTTTGTCGCTTTTTTCAATTCCCGCATTTGCGCAGAACGCAGAAATCTACTTCCTTCTTCCAGTCTCGTCATGAGACTTTGAGTAGTCTAGTAAAATATAGGAACTCAAGGAACACAATACCAATATTTCATTTTTAATCATTCTTTGTCTTTGATATGAATTGACGTTATCTGATGTATTGTGTTTCGAATCCATGACAAGTCGCCCCACTGGCAAGTCGCCCCACTCCTAGTCGCCCCACTTTTTCACCAATTCGCCCCACTTTAAAAAAAAACCGTCCCAACCTGGATCACCAACTCGCCCCACTTTTTAAAAAATCGCCCCACTTGTGAAATGTGTTAAATCCCGTTAATATTACTCCTGAAAACTCGCCCCACTGAATGGAAAACGATAAAATCTAGATTAACATATTATTAACCAGGATGAATGTAGTAATGTCAAGAATCATGTGTGTTTACATAATTTTATTCTCAGATGTTTGCACATCTACATAAGTATGCATAACAATAACATTTTAAACAAACGTTCATTAGATCAATTATGACAAGCACTGGCATGATAACATCAAAGAAGTACTAGATTAAGTGTCAGCACTAGAAACATGAGAAACAAGAGTTTTTCACATGAAGACATGAATACATGAATTGTCATTTGAAAGTTCTATAGCTGTCTGCTTCCACGACTGGACCGTTGACCCGACCACACTGGCGTAGTAGTCTGGTTGTTGATATGGAGCCTGCAATATACTGTTCCCACATGTTGAAAAAAATGGCCTGGTTAGTGCGGGCTTGCTTGCGCTGGTAGCGAGTAAGCTTACCCTCGGACACTAGCTTAATCTGGATTTGTAGTAGTTGCGCTTCTTCGTCGTTGTTCTTCTTGTTGAGGCGTCTGTGCCAGCCTTCTACGTCGTTGTTGGTTCTTGTTGGTTGGTTGAATACGCACCACGTTGCTATTTGGTAGAATGCGCTGGTGATCCATGTCTTGCGGACATTACTGGTTAAAAATACAGTTATTCTTCAATAATACGAAAATTATTTTTAAGTGGGGCGAGTTTTTATATTTTAATTTTATATCTAAATATTCCCGTTTTCCATTAAGTGGGGCGAGTTGGCAGGAGTAATATTAAACATGATTTAACATGTGGGGCGATTTTTTAAAAAGTGGGGCGAGTTGGTGATCCAGGTTGGGGCATTTTTTTTTAAAGTGGGGCGAGTTGGTGAAAAAGTGGGGCGACTAGGTGTGGGGCGACTTGCCAGTGGGGCGACTTGTCCTGCTTCCTGTGTTTCTTTGTTTACATTGAACATGACGTCATAAATTAAAGAACGTCACAAGTAAAATCCCTAACAACAGAACCAAAATAGGAAACGTTACAGTATTTCCGTTTCTTTTTTTAACAAATATGTAAGTTACAAAAAAAATTATTCATTCAGACTTCGTCCTCATTGACAGGTAATGCCTGCCTCATATTATTGCAATTTTGTCATTTTTGACACAAAAAATCCTGCTTAATTTTTTTAAATGCGAGATTAAATTATTAAGATTATAACCCTGTCACAATTTTCACAATAATAAAAACATCACAATAATTTCTGAATTTACAATAAACAACATGTACAATATTTACAAAAATGTCATGAATGTAATAAATCATAAAATGTGCAAAGAAATTTCTAAATTTTCAGTAAATTATACCATATTATATTGTTTGTTTTTATTAAGTTATGTCACATGTTATAAATTAATACAATCAAATAATGACAATTTAAATTTCTCTTGTTATATTGTTAAATGTATTCCATGTTACACTATATACTAGCTTATGTAAAATCAATGAAATAAATATGTTTATATTTCTAAAACAAAAATTACACGTTTCATTTACATTGTAGTAATTTTACAAGGTGTAGCAATAAAATGTACCCACCTAGAATCTATATCAGCTGGTAAATTAAGGAAAAATCTATTGTGTAGATCAAAATCTTATTAAACTTTTTAATTCCTGTGTTTACGTCTGCATGTCACTTCATTCGTCTGTAAAATGAAAGTTACCGGAAGTCGATAACTATATATATAGTGTTCTGAGAACTGGTACCCACTGACGTTGAAAATCTAATTTGCACAAAATATTGTTACCAAAACGAATTAGTTGTGTTAAAGTTGACCCAGTCAAATATAGATATTCGACAATCTGATTATCACCAATATCTTTTATTTCTCTGATAATATGTTGTGGCAAGAACACATCGGATACATAATGCAAAATCCGCAGCGTAAATCATTTTGGGGACAGATCCACAGGCACTCGTCTCAGAAAAAAAAAATCCTGTATACCTTTATATATATAACGGTATATACAGGAATTTTTTTCTGCGACAAGTGCCTGTGGACAGATTATGTATATTTTAACCGATCAAAAATTAGAACGGTTTTGTATTAGTACAGACAAAAAATACGTATAATTGCATGAAAATTAAAAGGTTAAACACATCAAAAATTGAAAGCTTTATTTATATGCTCTCCTTGAAGTCCATTGAATTTCTGGAATTTTTTTATAAAATTCTCTTTTTTCAATTAAAATATTAAAGTCATATATGAAACGAGTTGACCAGTATCTGTATATCATATAAACTTATTGTTTGGTTATAGCAACCCAACTTCTTGATCATTCTAATGTGGTCATTTCAAAAATGATTAGCATTAGTTTGTTCAATGCCGGTTATAAATGATTATCATTAATTGTAAATTCATCTGTAACATAAGAATTAACTTTTGACTGTATATTTGCTTATTGGCCAGTTGCAAGTATGTCATGCTCGTTTTGAGCGAACATACAAATAATTCTTGTATAATTGAATTAATCGTTTACTATGTAAATTATTTTTTTACTAATAAACTCCGATGATGCTTTTATATTAATCCGAATATTGCATGGCGGGCTTTCAGCAGAATTGACTTCCTTTTTTCAACTCTCAGTCTGGTATTGTAAAAGCTCTTCAAAATATAATCTGGTTGTTAGTAGCTTTTTTTAATACATTTTAGGTTTCGAGCATCACTAAAGATACACGAACAAGAGACATAACGTCCAGTGTCAAATATTTCATGCATTATTTTAACGATATTATAATAGCAACAATACATTTGTCCTTTCGGTGCCTTTTAAAGCTGTTTATGCGGTCATCGATTGGCTTTACTCATTGTTGAAGGCCGTATAGTGAGCTAAAGTTGTTAGTTTCTGTCATGTGGTTTCCTAGTGGAGGGTTGTCTCATTGACAATCACACCACATCTTCTTTTTTTACTGTAGATAGGTTCTATAATCATACTAGGAATTGAGGATTGGACCTAAATGTTTACGGTTATTCGGGATTAGCACTAGTTGGGATTTTAATTTTAAAAAATCAAGAGCGAGTAAAAACGATATTTTTATGACTTCAGTTAGAATTGCGCAGTAAATGGGAAATTTTCCCTAGACGAGGTATCTGATTTTATATCTACAATTTAACTGAGCATGGCTGGTTTACAGTTAGGGAGCTACCATTTGATTTTTATGGGGGGGGGGGGGGGGGGGGGGGGGGGGGGGCTAGGGATGAAATTTGAAAAAAATAGGCAGGACAGGAGTTTTGAGTAAAAAAAAAAAGGCAGGATGACAATTTGTGTAAAAAAAGTCAGGATAAACTAGTAAAAAAAGGCAGGACCGAATAGAGTAAAAAATAAAAACGCAGGACAGAGATTACAACTAAAAAAAAAGCAGGACAAAAATTTTTCATCCTAGCCCCCCTACCCCCACCACCCCCCCCCCCCCCCCCCCCCCCCCCCCCCCCCCCCCACCCATAAAAAATCAAATGGTAGCTCCCTTACAACCAACAAAGCTTAACGAACGTCCCAACTTTTAACCAGGTTATTCTGCCGGTTTAAAAAAAAAAGACTTAAAGTTATTTTCTATTTTTTAATGAAATAGCTAAATGAGTATACGTTAATGAAAAAGCAATAACCAAACAAATAACCTACTTATTTATAATATTGACACGAATGACATTTCCAGTAAACAATAAAAAATATGGACACATTAGGGAGATTGGACACGTTTGGGTGTTTATTAAAAATTAACACGTTTGGGCGATTATACAAATGACATGCTTTGGCGCTGTTTTTACAGCTTAGACATGTTTTTGCAGTTCAGTAGCGTCATGCGGACACGTTTGGGGGAATCGGACACGTTTTGGGGGAAAGACACGTTTCTGAGTGTTACATATCTAATATAAATATAAGAAGATGTGGTATGAGTGCCAATCAGGCAATTCTCCATTTTTATTCAAACAAAATATACAAGTTGTACATTGAGGGCAAAGGTCAAGCTCACTTGAAGTTTCTCGTGCTACTAGACTCCCCATCATGACGAGGGTGGTAAAGGGTTATTTTCGTGCAACGTGATCGCCGTTTTTTATTTCACGTTCAACGTGTTTTTACTTTTTTATTTCACGTTCAACGTGTTTTTACTTTTTTATTTCACGTTCAACGTGTTTTTACTTTTTTATTTCACGTTCAGTCGTGCAAGACAGGTGCCTCGCCTCGTTCAATGTGTTCTGCTTATTTAAGTTTACGTGCATCGTGTTTTTTAAAGTCTTATTTTGCGTGCTCGGTATTTTTCAAATAAAATTCACAAACACTTGGCAGGGACCGTCAAGAAATACTTTTTAAAAAGCCGTTAACCAATTATATTATAAATGTGTATACTAAATCGGGAATATCAAGTAAAAACAACTTGTAGATTTGTCCATCTGATGAGTTAAGCCATTTTCAATTGATTTTATAGTTCGTTCTTATGTTGTACTATTATAGCACTGTCCCAGGTTAGGGGGAGGATTGGGATCCCGCTAACATGTTTAACCCCGCCACATTATTTATGTATGTGCCTGTCCCCAAGTCAGGAGCCTGTAATTCAGAGGTTGTCGTTTGTTTATGTGTTACATATTTGTTTTTCGTTCTTTTTTTACATAAATAAGGCCGTTAGTTTTCTCGTTTGAATTGTTTTACATTGTCTTATCGGGGGCCTTTTATAGCTGACTATGCGGTATGGGCTTTGCTCATTGTTTGAAGGCCGTACGGTGACCTATAGTTGTTAATGTCTGTGTCATTTTGGTCTTTTGTGGATAGTTGTCTCATTGGCAATAATACCACATCTTCTTTTTTATAGTTAATATATACAAGAAGACAGTGACTCAGTCACAAAAGGTTCAAATAAAAGTATCTATTTTTCGTGCAACGTTCATTACAGAAATTATTTCACGTTCAACGTGAAATTATGTCTTATTTCACGTTTTTTAGTGCAAGCACCCCCTTAACCACCCTCTATGACAATTCTTCTACATGCCACATATTTAGAAGCAAGGTCAATTGAAAATTATATTTTGAGGTCAAGGTTATATACCAAGGAACACACTGTATCATGATGGCAAATCAAACGTGCACATGTCAAGAGTCAAAAAGTCATAGTCTGGTCAAGAGTTCCATGTTAAAAATACACACAGCAGTCCTGCACGAAAGTTGATCATGGTACACGTTACAATGTCTTGTGTCATGATGCACTACACATGCAAAATACAGAAAACTTAGGTCAGAGACAGAAAACACAAGACATATAACTAAACTCAATTGAACGGTACTTGTATTGCAGGTCACTACAATTGCCTTCAACATACTCGGAACATAAACTCTCGGAACACTGCAAAGTAAAAATCGTCCTTAATTAAATCGGTAAGATTAGACATTAAAACACTAAAAACTAGGGTTTTACCATTAGTTTTTAGTAACCATGTGATAGTA